>NC_064809.1:99090336-99113038 GCF_023721935.1 Panthera uncia | reverse complement strand
AAGGAAGGAAGGAAGGAAGGAAGGAAGGAAGGAAGGAAGGAAGGAAGTAGGGAAGAAGTTGGCAGTAAGGAAGTAAGGAAGTTGTTGGCAAAAGGAGGGAGATCGCCTATTTTGTGCAGTTTGACAGAGTACCTGTCTTGCTGTGGTCAGCTACTTTGCCGCCTAAGCTGATAGGGGGAGTGTGTTCAGCATTTTAGTGCTTGTTTAGGGGTCGAACTGATGTTCAGGGCCCTGTGGAGAAGACAGAAGCCAGACTAAAGTTTGGTCAAAGCAAAGCAGAGACGTAATAATGGTCAACTTGTGAGCACTAGGTGAGAAGCAGTAACGTGTATCTGGAAGATAGTCATGTCATATTGTCTTGGCTCTTGAGATGCAAGAAGATAATTTCTGCTTTTGTTTTCTGGATGAAAAGGAATCCACATGGCGGGCAAACACCTTCTGCAGTCGTGATGCCTGGAAGTAGAACAGCAATCTGAGGAATATGAGGAAGAAAGCTACAAACGAGGGATGAGAAACAGAAGGACCCAGATCACTCAGCATCATTGAGTTAGCATAAATGTCTAGACTGAGACGTCTTTTTGCAAAAAATAAATAAAATAAAACGCTGTTAGGTTAAGTAGCGGTAGTCCAATTTCTGTTACTTGCAACCAAACAAAATCTTAGCTGGTAGGAAAAACATTTAATCGTCTACTCTAAATTTTTTTTTGCCAAAAATCAACATTAATTTATTCTTCTTTAAGATACCTAAAACCTCTACTGTACTATTCTTGAAAAAGTTTTCACACGTACAAATCTCCAGTCCTGTGGATTTTCAATGATTTTTCATAATTATTTTCAAAAATGAAATGAAAGTAAATATATGTATATTTTACAAGAAACCAAATATTAATGTTAGTGTATATGTATATGCATATATATGTTTTCAATCTGCCAATTCCTTTTATATGATAAATACTCCACAAATATTTTTGACTAATTCCACAAAATTTCTAAACCTGACAAATTATAAACATTGAGAGGACTTGGAAAGCTTCCTCAGTTTTCGTGTAATTTCAAAACATTACCACTGTGCTAATAGCTACATGACAAGCATTAACTAAAACTAAATATGGATATCTTTCTGAAAGTCTTTTTTAAAGTTAATTGAATTATTTCAATTGCATTAGAGAAGTACAATATTTAAAGAATTCCTGTGGTGAAACCTTTTACAAATGTAATGTCTCCCTTACCCATAATTTATCTGCTGGATTTTTCTATTACTCTAGGCAAAACTTGGAAGACACTAATGTTCGTTATGGTCTGTTATATAAGAATTAACCCAGACATCAGCAAACAATTTGAATAGTTGTCAGGGAGACAGGAGAAGCAAAGAGTAGCTCAGACAAAAGCAAACAAACAAACAAAACTCTTCCAACCAAGAATAAGAATTCTACTAAATGAGTTGATTTACATCTGGAAGCAGCTTGATTCTACTGACCAGCTTTGCTGCAGGTTGGTCTAGGTGCCACTTTTTGGTCTATGTAATCTTCATCTCCTAAGTAAATCTGCATGTCTCTTGGTTTATTAAGCCCCTCATTGTAACTATGAAGTTTCAAACTTTAAAGTTCACAAATTCCCTTCTATCAGATACATGTGCCTTTGTGGTTGATCAGACAGAGTTCTGGCAGGTAGAAGATCTGATTGAAGGCTTGAGGCTGCCTAAGAGGGAGTCCTCTAGGATCCATATAGTATTATAGGAGAACTAGAAAGCAAAGACCAAGGGGCGCCTGAGTGACTCAGTCGGTTAAGTGTCCGACTTCAGCTCAGGCCATGATCTCATGGTTCATGAGTTTGAGCCCCGCGTCGGGCTCTGTGCTGACAGCTCAGAACCTGGAGCCTGCTTCGGATTCTGTGTCTCATTCTCTCTCTTCCCTCCCCCACTTGTGCTCTGTCTCTCTCTGTCTCTCAAAAATAAATAAAAATGTAAAAACAAAATTTAAAAAGAAAGCAAAGACCAATAAAATAAGTAAGTCACAGGGATGAAAATGACAGCAAAAGGAATATAGTCAATAATATTGTAATAACCTTGTATGGTGACAGATGGTAACTGTACTTATCATGGTGAGCATTTTGTGCTGTACATAATTGTCAAATCACTATGTTGTACACCTGAAACTAATAATATATGTCAACTGCACTTCAATTAAAAAAAAAAAAGATGCTCTCTACCCCACATCAGGCCATCTTATTTGTTTTGGCCAATGTAAGTGAAACTAACACATGGCATTTTTGAGCAAAATATTAAGATCCTTCATGAGGCTCTGCCATTTCTCATTTCCGTTGTTTTTTTCTGTCAAATGAGCTTCATGTACTAAGATGTTAAAGTCTGTTGTTCCAACTTTGTCCTGGATTGAAGATGTGAAATAGAGTCACAGCCGAGGTGAAGGCAACATGTCATGTGATTTTAAAAATTATTTATTGTTGTAAGCCTTTGAGATTTGGAGGCTCCTTGTTATCAATCTATGCCAAGCTGACTAATGGAGCATTATTCTAAAATGGTAGGAATAAAAGAATGTCTAAAAAAATGAAGCAAAGACCAGATAATATATCCTATCACTGTCATAGTTAAACAATTTCCCTCAGGGAAGATAAACATCAAAATAAGTTTTAAATGTGTCTCTCCATAGACTTATTGAATGCTCAATGAGGAAAAAAATTAATCCAAAGAGGGATGCTATGTTACCATGTATCAAAAAATTATCTCCTTCAAACATAATGAATGACTGCAAAAGGTTAACAGTGTCCATTATAGGTATTTAAAATACATTATAAAGGGTTTATAGTTAGGAATTCAATTATTCATAAGTAAATGCATACTTCTATATTTTATGTTTCCAAACACAAAATTCAGTATATTTTAGTTCTTTTAAAACATTTTCTTGGTGGAACATCTGGGTGGCTCAGTCAGTTGAGTGTCTGACTCTTGATTTTGAAGCAGGTCATGATCCCAGGATTGTGGGATCGAGCCTCACACTGGACTCCATGCTGAGCGTGGAGCCTACATCAAATTCTCTCTTTCCCTCTGCTCCCTTAAATTTAATGTTTAAAAAAAAATTTAAAGAACACATTGTCTTAACAATTCACTTTGAATAATCCATTTTCTTTAGCAAAACTTCTAATCGTGAAATGCAAAAGCAAGCTTCCTATTCGGTGCTAAATGAAAGATGATGCATTCTCAACTAAAATCTCAAATATGTGTAATACTGAGTTTTCTATTAATATAATGCTCTTTATATAAGGACACAAAACAATAGAAATTATTGATGGCAAAATTTATAACATGAAAACTATCACCAAAGCCTTTAAATAAAACCGTCATATATCAGAAAATGTCTGATATTATTTGAAAGGCATTCAATTCTGGGCACTTTCCTGGTATTTATAAAGAATTTTTACCTGAAAGAAGAAATGTGTTTCTTTTAAGGCTTTTACAAAGAAAGTGTTAGTTTTTTTTTATTGTTTTTGTAAATAATACTCAACTATTATATTGATCGAGTTACAGTGCAATTCTTCCCTATATTTTGGCCAGGATTTCTGACCATAAGAGCTCTGCAAATCAAGTTTATATAATGTTTACTGCAGATTGAGTTCAGGGAGGAATAAGAGAAAGAAGAAAAAATTGGGAAACTAAAAGAATATACCTGTGGTACAATACCTGTATGTTTAATATTGAACAAGTGATAATTATTCTGTCAAATCTGCAACGTTTTTGCAGATCAACTGGCAACTGTTTTAAGGAAAAGGAACATTATTGTACCTTTTGATACACTCGTTATCTCTTCAATCCCTCTCAGCTGTTGTAACTTTGAGAAATCTATTTGCATTGGATGCTTACATCAGGGGACTTGAAAGTTTAAGCGTTGCTTTCTTTGAAAGCAGAGGGCGCACGGAGCCAAACCGGTTACGGTGACTAATCATAACAGTCACTGTGCCTGGGCTGGCTGCCCTCAGCCGGAGACCTCCACAACACTGTCATTACCGTGGGCTGTCTGCTGGCTGGCTGACCCCAGCTTCCCTCCGCTCCTCCAGAGCCCTTTACCCTCGGTGATTAATGAACTGTAAAATAACAACCAGTCTTAGAGCAAGCCAGAGTTCCTTCCCATGAATACTAAAGGAAATGCACTTTCTTCCCTGAAGTGGTCAAGATTTTATGGGCAAAACTTCCGTTTTCTTTTTCTACACTCTAGCTGTACTGACTGTTTTGTCACCAGTCAATGGAGGAATCAGACATCAAACCAAACACCCAAAGACCACTTCTTTTCTATGGTAACACTAAGGTGCTGGTATAGGTTCTCATCCATTTATTCTGAACTCCTCTGACTATTATGATTCATGATTAGCTCTTTCACAACTTCCATCTTGGGGCCGGATCCCAAGGCACGAGGGCCCTTGCGAAAAAGAAATAATGCAGGGAGGCAAATACAATTTTAGAGCTGAGAGCAGGCTGACATTCCAAAGCTTGCATAACTGAATCAGGAGGGCTCCATGTGCATACCAGTGTTTCTTCGAACGATAATATTGTTTTCTAAAAAAAAAAACAAAAAACAAACAAAAAACAAAAAACAAAAACTGCGAATGCAGTGAGATCATAAGCCAAGGGGAAAACCACAAGTTTAGGAAAAAAGGAAACAAAAATCTCAGGAAAGAGACGAGACCTGATTTAATGCTAGCATATTGATTTCTAGACTTCTCATCTAAACTGCGTTTCCCAGCAAACCCTTCTTGCTTAGGAATCACAATTGCAATTGATCTCAAAGATTATTATGGATACTGAGTATGAACAACTAAAAGCTGACTTTAGCTCTCCAGGTACTTGGATATAGCAAACATTTTGTAATTGAGTGCTTCTATGAATGCAATAAATTCATCCTTTGGAAACCATGCTTTGTCATCTCCCTTTTTATTACAGAAAAAATAGTAAATGGTGAAATAACACATTATGCCAATTATAAACACTTGTAATTCCATCACTGGTTCCTAAAATTGCATTGGCCAAAAACACTTTTTTATTTTGTATTTTGTATTATCCTTTATGGTTTTTGAAACATTTAAGCTTCCATGTAGAATTCTTATTTATTATATTCCAAGAATAAATATTTTAGTGTCCTTTGACATAGAAATTAAATTTGAAACTCTTCAGGCATCTTACATTAAAATTTATTTCTTTTTCTTCCAACACTTATTCTTCCTTGCCAATATCTAAGTAACAGATTATACATATAATTACATATATGATATTTTTTTCTGAGGCATGTGAATTCACGCCATGTCATATTAGGATAGTGTAACATTTGGGTAGAGCACAAACATTATTTTTGAGAATTTAGAACAATAGTTGCCCAATAACCTTGAGTTAATAATCTTCAATTATAGTGGCAAAAAAAAAAAATTCTAAAAACTTAAGGCATCAGAAAATGTTTTAAAATGACTACTATTTGTTTCCTAAAAATATGCTTTGTTAAAACAGAAACCTTTTTTGCGCTCGGCATATATAAAGGTCTTTCCTGATGAAAGTTTAGTTTCAAATATTTTTTACTTGTAGCTTCTGAATCACAATTGTCTTCAACTTCTTAGTATAGTGGGAAAAGCAACAGAAAACGATATGATTGGGAATTCATCTATTGAGGATTAGTGTGGGTGTTTGGGCTCTTTTAAACAAATGCTTATTATAGGAGCGCTTGGGTGGCTCAGTCAGTTAGGCCACTGGTTCTTGGTTTTGGCTCAGGTCATGATCTCACAGTTGTGAGTCCCAGCCCCGCATCGGTCTCTGTGCTGGCGGTGTAGAGCCTGCGTGGGATTTTCTCTCTCTTCTCTCTCTGCCCCGACCTCACTCATTCCGTCTCTGTCTCTCTCAAAAATAAATGAACTTAAAAATAATGAATGCTTATTATAAAATTCAAAATGACTAACAAAATAGTAAAAAATGCTGGGTTGCTCAGTTTTTTTCAGGTCCATCTGTTTTTGATTGTCTGTTTGTTTTTCCACTTGGAATCGGCCTTACTGTCATAGGAGTTCGGGTATGCAGAGATACATAACATGGGCCTAAAAGTTCCATTAAAAGGTCTCATGTTTTTCACAACTGTTTCAAGAGATAAGACAGCAGTACAAATTTTTAGAAGGTTCAGCTCAACTTTTTTGTTTATTTGTTGTTACTCTTTTCCTTGAGTTTTATCCACTCTCTGGTATCTTTCTCAGGGGATGATACTCTACAGCAAGGGCACAGGACAGCAGTTATGCCCTGATGAATCAAGGAAATGTGGCCACTTAGAGCAATCACTCGCCTCATTGGTTGCATGGCATCATTGGGAAAGCAACTCATTGGTTGGCTTTTTCTATATCCAGGTGCTTCTTGATATAGCCATCAACCATCAGTTCTTTATATACACTAGGAACTACCTCTGCCAAAGCAAAGCAAGGCTCTGACAGACAAAAACAGGAAAATTACAAAAGAGTGAGAACAATAGAAATGCTTTTTCTTTAACCTTTCTGTTTACTTCAACATCTTTCTTTGAAAACAAAATGAACCATGTAGGATAATTACTCTAAGGATTCATTTTATCCATAAGGATGTATCAAAGATGAACTTACTGCTCCCAAATTAGTCAAGGTGTAGGATTTACACCTGTCAGTTCTGCAAGTAGATGGCCCATTCATACATTCAATCATTTATTCATTCATCCAACAAATATTTATTGATAATATGTTGATTCATAGGCATTCTTCTGTGTGCCAGGAATAAAGTAGTATACAGGGAAATGAAACATTACCTAACCCCAAAGAATTTCTGCACAGAGGAAGAAGACAGAAAAAAAAAATATTAGTTGACGATGAAAGATGGTAATTTCCCAAGTGCTCTGATTGACAATAAAACATGATGCTGTAACACGGTGTCTAAGATAGGAGGGAAACAACTTCAGAGTATTCAAGGAGGGATTTTCTAAGTAAGTATTGTTTGAGTTTTGACATTAATGAGGAGTAGGAGGTGGTCATGAAACAGTTAAAGTAAAAGCACTCCAGGCAGAAAGCTAGGGTTTGAGATTGAAACAAAAGTGTGTGTTTGAGAACTGAAGAAAGTTCAATATGGTGTTCTATTTTCCTCATTCTCATCTGCCACAATTTAAAATTTTGCAGAGAGGGACTCAGTATTCTTAGAGCCTTTTGAGGGCACAAAATCTTAACTTTCTGGTTTGAGGATAGTAGACTATTTTAAACTATTTTCACATCAACCATTATTCTGGAAGTGGGTTTGGTCTTTAGCTAAATGATCTGAACCCTAAGTTCATAGCCCACACAATCAATATTTATTTTAAGTAGTGTTACATGCATACACACTTGTGAAATTCAGAACAAACCTATGAGGTAGAAATAACGCCGTTTAGAATTGCCATGAAATTTTGTGAGTAGTTCTTAAATAGTTGAATCCAGCAGTATGAAATCCAGCATACCAACATTCTAAAACTCACTCTTATTGTGTGTGCAGATATATATATCTATATATATATATATATATATATATATATATATAGGTGGATATGTATATATATAGATAGATATATACATATATATAATCTTATTCTCCCCATTTCTGTTGCATAACTTATTTTTCTTTCAAAGTGCTTTGCATCCATCTTCTCAACTATTTTTTAATGTTTATTTATTTTTGAGAGATAGAAAGAGTGAGGGAGGGACAGAGAGATAGGTGAACAGTGGATCCAAAGTGGGCTCTGTGCTGACAGAAAAGAGCCTGATGCGGGGTTTGAACTCATGCACCATGATATCATGACCTGAGCTGAAGTAGGATGCTTAACCAACTGAGCCATCCGGGCACCCCTCATCCATCTTTTTTTTTTTTTTTTTTTAATTCAACTATTGTCTGATTTTTTACTACTTTGTGTTTGTTCCTATTTTTTAATGCCTTTCTGTTCATGTCTTCCTGACTAAATCCTACTTATCTTTCAAAGTCCAGCTTAAAAGCTCTCCCTACCTTGATGTCCCTCTTATGCCAGAAGTAGTAACATATGTCTCTTTCACACTTTGCACTTTGGGCATCAAGTTCCCTTCTATACCAGATTGCTTTAGGGGCAGAGAATCTGAGTTTCCTACCTTCATCTCTCACAACACCTAATGAATTGTCGACTTGGAACACATACTTGGAAGAGGGCAGAGATGAGGAGGTGAAGTCAAGTCTCTATCTCATACTTTTCAGACAAATGAAGGAAAATGTGCACAACTAGTAGAGAAAAAAACATGGAAGCACATGGAGCCCGCGCCTTCCCAAGGAGGATAGTGACACATCTAATTGGTTAATTAGGGGGAAGAAACCGAGCCTGTCAATCCCTGCCCCAAGATTTCTTTCTAGCAGCTTCACCTCAAGATGCACAGTTTCTCTGCTTTCTGAAAGCAGGCTCTGCCTCTGTCAATGAGGCATCTGCCTCTGAGATGTCTGCATTTCTGAGTGTATGGATTTTATTTTGAAGGAAAAATATGAGGAAGTCTGATTGTAGATACATATCTGAAGCACATTTTCTATTTCAACTTATTAGTAATAAGGCTGTGGTATTTTGATCTTGCTCTATCTTAAAACAAAACAAAACAAAACATCCACAACTGCTTGATGAACGAATGAAAGTACAAGTAGAGGTTGATAACCCACCCACCTATCTCAGTCTTCTATTCGGGCTTATGAAAAATCACTACTCTTGGAAGAGTGAGGAAAGAAAGCAAGACTCTGAATCAGTATCCTCTTAGCAAAATTACCTCACCTGGCAGCCAAGATAGCACAACAATGCGGCAAAGATATTCTTTGATTTTTTTCACCCAAATAAAGACCCTCTCAACTTTAAAGAATAGAGGTCTGAGCGCTAAATACCTTCTCAACTGACATTAACGAGAAGTTTCATCAGGGAGAATGCTTTACATACATCAAGAGGCCAGTGTTATGCATTATTAATCAGCCAGGTATCCTCATTTACGTCAGTTCAACTTTGTATACCTGAAGACTGATATTTTAGAAACTAGGAATTTTAAATTCTCAAGATAGCAAGATAAACGTAAATATTCCATAATTAGTTTTTACATAGGAGACTAATATCTAATATTCTTTCATATAAACTAGAACCGATGCATAACAGATACTTCCCCAGACCCTCTTGAAATTCTTGAGAGAGCCCTTTCTGGAAAACGTTATTGGGTCCTATTGGAGGCAAAGAAGTCTTTTAAGAAATATTTAACGTCATCAAAATGAAAGTTATTGAAGAAAGTATATAATGATTTTTGATCTCGATGTAGTTGTTAGGAATAGCTCCTCCAAGAAAATTCCCAAGATCCCAACAATATCTAAACAGTACATTTCTAAAACAAAGACCATGAGTCACACCAAAGAACTAGAGTCCTAAATTGATCAGCAAAGGAAAATACAAGTAAAAATCACTTTGTCTTGTTTTAAAAAGTGACAAACATTTTCTTCTAACTCTCTTAAAAATTTAATGTTTTCTAGCAGTATTTCTTTTCTAGAGTGGTCACAACTTCGTCTTTAATAAGTACCAGATAATTTCTGGGAAGCAAACTGTACCCAATTATTCTGTTAGGATACAACAATTACTGAACAATTTTATTGTCACTGAAAAAAAATTTAAAAAAACACAATCTTTGTTTCATACAACTCAACACCCTCAAATCCTGCAGAACATTAATTTAGATTTAAAACCTTTTTAATATTTATTTATTTTTGAGAGAGAGAGGGAGGGGCAGAGAGAGACGGAGACACAGAATCTGAAGCAGGCTTCAGGCTCTGAGCTGTCAGCACAGAGCCTGACACGGGGCTTGGACTCATGAACTGCAAGATCACGATCTGAGCCAGAGTTCGATGCTTAACTGACTGAGCTACCCAGGTGCCCCTAGATCTTAATTCATCTTTTCCACCCTTTGGGATTTTTTCAATTTCTTCTCCATGACTTTGACATTTGATTTGAATTCACTGGAAGGGAATTGAAACTTAAGCCATTACGGTCAGTATTAACCACCTGTGCCAAGACTTGCCTATTAACAATTGCCAAAAACATCTGAGATGGAAACACTACATCACTGAGGTTATTCCATTGAAGCTAGGCTTCCTTCAGATGTGATCTCACCATCTAATCACATTTTCAAAAATTATTAAAAAACAGCATTGGTTAGGTGGAAGAAGCACCAAGCTTCAGTGAATCTAGAAATATCACAATCAAAGAAGCAACTTATAGTTGTTAGCCACTTGGCATTGCATGAATACCAGACTTTACTGAAACATTACCTCTCAATGGTTCTCTCATAAATTTCCACACCACCTGAAGTTTGTGTACAAATTGTTACCCACTCAAAAGTCTGTTAGCACCCATCTCTTGGTTGAGTCTTGGCCTTAGAGGAAAGGGATCTTTGGGCAGCTTTTGGTAAGGAAAAGTTGGCCCCAAATTTATCATATTTAGGTGAATTTTCCAAAGGAGGAAAATTCAGAACTGGGGATATCTCTTAACTTACCCATCTGTACTTTACTACCTATGATCTATCTAGGTTCAGTTCATTCTCTGAAAACTCCATGCATGAGCACAGTGGAACTCAGGAAGACACTCTGGCCTGCTTGCCTATGGGCTTGCCCTCTCCTTCATAATAGACCTTCCCAAGACCATTACGTTTTGACACTCTTTTCTTAAACTTTCCAAAGCCCACATAGCAAAAGCAGTTCTTCTATTCTGCTAGTACCACCACCATCTTTTTGTTTTCTTTCCAAGCAACGATCTACTTTTCTCCTCATTACTTAGTGAATTATGCCTATTTTGAAAATATGAAAAAGAAATTAATACTTTGTTAGACTTAGTCTTTCGGTCTTTATATCTACAAAATAATATGATATATTCTGACAATTGCTCATGTCAAAAATACAAGACAGAGTCAGGACTTATAAAAAAATTATAAGACTAAAACAGAGTAAATAAATGTGTTTTATTTGGGAGAGGGTGGAGAGGATACTTTTTCATTCTTCTGGTGTTCCCATTCTCATGGAGGAGACTCCAATAGGGTAACATTTCTAGCCTTTCTCTGTTCCATGACTCACTTCTCCCAAGGTGTAAATGATGACTTAAAATTATTGTTTATTTTGCAGTTCACTCACTTCACCTTCTCTTTCTCTTTGGAACCACAGTGTTTGCAGGATACACATACTTGCTTTGCTTCTCTATGTTCACACCCTAAGCATGAATGCCTGGCCCTAAAGCCAGGGTTGCCTGTGGCTAAGTCTATCTAATTCTCTGGTTCTGTATTAGATATTCCACCTTCCTTCAGTTCTAAGCCACCATCCACAATATCAGTCTTATCAATAATGCTGCTGTACTCTTTCATCCATATACCTCAGTTGTTCAGAACTCAGGTGGAGAATTTACTTTTGTTTCTTAGGCTCCCCAAACCCTAGATTGTTTGAAAAACAATGACAAGTAAAATATAATGATACCACTTACTAAGGTCTATTCTAAGGACACATGGGAAAAAGTAAGAACTAAAGGAAGCAATCCCAGCTGCCATATAGTCAGACCTTATGGAGAACGGAGATGCTGTTCAATGTATAAAAACAACTTCAGCAGCACCTCAATTAACTCAAATATCTCATGCCCTGACATAATGGTGACTCAATAGTTCCATTTCTGTTTCTCTCTCCAATGTGTTTCTTTTTTTTTTTTTTCTATTCTGCTTCTAACTGCCTTTAATCTTCTCCATGATTTCTGCTTTTCATAGACATCAATTGCTTCATGGCTTTCGTTACATATGAGTCTAACTTAGATCATTGGCTTTCTGACTTGTTCAGAGCCAAGCTATCATAGGTTGATGGATTATTGTTTTCATGCTTTTAACTTCATCCTACTCTAATGCTATATAACAAGCAATTTTCTTCCTAAGGCAGACTTTCTTTTGCTCATCCTGAAACCTCTTCTTTGATGTCTCCCTATGTTTGATCCTAATTATTTCAAAGAAAAGACAATGCCTTTGATGATATCCTTACTTGGTTAAGCGGCATATAGATGTGCTCTAAGACACAGTACATAGCCATTTCATTTACATTCTTTTTTACTTCTGTGTCAGTCCATCAGCTTTTCATTTTGTTTTCTTTTAATTATTATTGATGTTGCTGCTAGTTACCTAGTGTAGCATGCATTGGTATTAACATCCTGCACAGTGATAAAGAGGTAAATATATGTTTTAATCATTATTGTATCATAAAATAGTGCAAGTTGAGCCATCTGTAGTTTTTTTTTTTCCAGTAGACATCATGTCCCCCCACCCCCATCACTTTCCATAATGATATATTCCACCTTCCTGTTCACAAAGATAAATGTTGGTCATAGTGTCCTTTGCTCCTGACCACAGTAAGTAGCCCAGAAATAGGTTCATGACCCAAACTAAATCAATCAGCCCTTTGCCAGATTTTATGGACCCAAGGCTAGAAGTTCCTCTTTAGAAAAAGTCTCTAATAATATGCTTCCAAAACTATCCCATAATCCCTAATTTTTACAACAAGGAAAACACTTGTCTATTATAGAAAGAAACCATCAAAGAGAGATAGTCAAAGAGAGACCCGGGTTGGTAGAGAGGGAGAAGGGAAAAGTTTTGATTGTGGCCAAGCCCCGGTTTTTATTCCTTAAACCTCCAGAAGTGCTCAAGTCCTTAAGTTGTTCCTTCATATTGCGAACCATTCCAGTCCCCTTCCGGTAAATCTTCTTTATTGCTTAAACTAATTTGTGTTAGGTTTCCATCACTTGCAACTGAAAATGTGATTTGGCATCCTTCTTAGACTATCACACATCTGTGCTTCCTAATACAGAAAACCCTGAGTTTGTCTCTCAAACTCTATCTGGTACAAAGCTTCTTTGTTTAATAGATTTCTCATCCAAGTCTACTTGAATATGCCTCTAATTCACCATGTGTAACACATATAAGTTCATCCTTTAACCTCTGATTACTTTTCCTATGTAACCTCCTATGTGTCTCTGTGATACTATTTTCCCCCAAAGTTGAAAGGCTTAAAAATCTTACCAAAGTCTCTTCCTTCTTATCTGTTTCACTTTAGTCTTGTCCATTTTCCTCATTATCCCTTTGATTTTTCACTTTTTTAAAAATGTGTATTATTTATTTTTGAGAAAGAGAGAGCCCAGTGGGGGGGGGGGCAGAAAAGAGAGAGGAAGATAGAGAATCCAAAGCAGCCTCTGCGCTGTCAGTGCAGAGCCTGGTGTGGGGTTTTGGGGGGGCGGGTGCATGAATTCACAAACCATAAGATCATGACCTGAGCCGAACGCTTAACCCACTAAGCCACTCTGGTACCTCTCAATTCCTCACTTATTATTCATTTTCTCTAGAATAGCAGTCCAGATTTTTATGCAAATCCGTGTCTCTGGTTTTTATCCCTTATGTCTTTTACATGCCATTTGCACAGCAATTTATTTATTTTTTAAAAAAAATTTTTTTTTAACGTTTATTTATTTTTGAGACAGAGAGAGACAGAGCATGAACGGGGGAGGGTCAGAGAGAGAGGGAGACACAGAATCTGAAACAGGCTCCAGGCTCTGAGCACTCAGCACAGAGCCTGACGCGGGGCTCGAACTCACGGACTGCGAGATCGTGACCTGAGCCGAAGTCGGACACTCAACCGACTGAGCCACCCAGGCGCCCCATGCACGGCAATTTATTTAGATGTCATTGAGCAACACTGCTTAACTTCAGATAAAACTTTTAAATCTACAGGATAAATCTAAACTTTCTAAGTTGAAATTCAAGGCTATTTTGGTGGCCTATACCTACCATTTCTACCTAAGCTCCTAGTGTTCTTTCATAAATACTGCAATTATTCACATAATGTCCTCTAGTCACATATTTATGTTTCTACCTCTGCACCATCCATTTTACCTAGAATGCCTTCCTTATTTTCATCTTATTTTCCAAGCTTTATCAAGCTCTGTTTTTTCCTTGGAGAATGTGTTTGCCCAGAGGCTAGATAAACTAATCAAGAGGAACTGAAACTAAATGTGATGAGGGAGGAGAAAAACATCTAGATAAATATGTAAATCAATTTACTATGGAAAACAGTGGCTATGATATTCAAGGAAGGAAAACAGTGTGGGAGATGCTAGTGAGTCATATGAGAAACCAATTGGACCAAAAATCATTAATTACACTTATAACCCAGATGCAAATATATATTATTGTGCAGGTCCCAAGTAATGTGAATGTTAAATTTTAAGAAAAAAACAATTAAAATAGATGTGTAGACTTTGTAGAGTTTTGTAAGAGGGGAATACAGTGTTAAAAGGACATACAGACCTACAAAGAATGGAATTGTTTCATATTCACCTAAAAAACCCAGTGTCTTAAGAAGTAATGATTACTGAAGAACACCTATATGTGTGTGTATGTGCATACACACACATATACGCATATACATACATACATACATCTAGGAGACATATATATATATATGTATATATATGTATATACGTGTATATATACATATCCATATATGTCCTCCTATATATATATTTATGTATATATATGTATGTATGTGTATGCATATGTATATATATTGGCAATGATTGCCCCAGTGAGGTTTTGCTATGGGGTTAGAGGTTAGATCACAGGGTTAGTCCTGGAGTTAGGGGCAAAATTAAGATTAGGGCCACCAAATGGGGAATAAGAAACTCTCTCAGGAGTAAGATTTAGTAGTATGTTGAAAGAATCATTTGAGTAGAAAAAGAGGGTCTTACAGGTTCTATATTAGCTTTGCTGAAAATTAAAACTCCTGAAGAGAGGAGGACTTATCCAAGGGAGATTATTTAGAACCTAATTGTGACCAATAAAAATGAATGGTTGGCAAAAAGAGTAAGATACAAAATTTTAAAAAGATGTTAAAATACCGTGAACATGTTAGCCTGAAGAGAGCTGGCATGACCTCACTGATGACAAGCACAATATGCTTTAAGATAGAAAGCACAATTAGGAGATAAAAAATGGTCTCTATGTAGTAATAAAAATAATACTTAACTGGTAAATATGACAATTTAAAATCAGCATATACCTAAGAAGAAATCTCAGAATACAGTTGAGATAATTATCTAGAAAAATTAGAAATTCTGCTATCATAGACAGAAATATCTAAATACCTCCTCCAGGAATTGGAATATTCAGTGGATAAACAGTCAATAAGAATATAAAAGATTTGAACATATCTATTAACAAATTTGGTCTGATGACACATATAGAGAACTATCCATGCCAAGAACTAAAGACTCCACAATTTTTGTAAACTCACATGATACATGTACAAAAAAACTTATCATGCAACAAACAATAAAATGATTTTCAAACAAATACCAAAAATAAGTATCATATAGATTAAATTCTTAATGATGAAGAACTTCATTTAGGTATACATTATTTTTAAATAACTTAGGAAACACATTAAAAAACACACACACATTTGAAAAGTATGAATAGCTTTTTAAGCAGCTCATAAATTTAAAAAATAATAGAAATTAGAATAAATTCAAAATATTCAAATGTGAAAATGCTGCGTGTTTAAAGTTATTAAACAAGCCAGAGCTTTACAAGTATACCCCACTACATAATTTTTCCTGATATGAATATTCAAAATGATAAATTGCAAATTTTTGCCCAAATTTACTACCTGAATTGAAACTCCCTATAAAAAAATCCATATTTGTATACCAGAAAAAGTATTGAATTTATACACTATGCAAGGCCATAGAAGGCAATGTGGCTTCACTTTATACTGGATTGTCTCCCGAGGATAGTATTTTGATCTCCTATTACATTAAATGGCTCTGCACAATTGCTACATATCCCCATATATTCCCTGGGTACTATGGTTTGCTTATACTGAGCAACTTAGCATAGTATCAACCTGGATCTGGCTGGAATTAGTTATCTATAACCTACTATTTCGTTGATTATTTATATTATAGAACATACAATGTATGTATGCATTATTAGAATGTATACATTACAAATGTCATTTCCATCTGATATTGAATCATTGTTTAACAGTTAAAATAATGGAATAAATGGTTTTAGATGCTTTCTATTATACAAAAAGCCTTATATCAAGGTTTTAGTGGTATGTGGAGTAACTTGACTAAGGGCTCTGGGTGGCCTGAGAATGCATTTTGTGTACCATTTAAAAATTGAAATATAATATGCAAGAATGTTCAGGTTAACATATATCCAGGTACATATTAGACATTGATAACAAAGGATGCCCATATTAACAATCACTGTATGGGGACAATAAAACCTTAATACAAGTCTAGATACAAACAACTGAGGGAAAAAACAGTGCAAGAATTTTATTTATGAGCATAGATAATATAATCCTAAATAAAATATTGTCAAAGAAAATGAAGCAAGGTACATAAAAATATCATAAAATTTGATTTACCATACACATGCAAAGATTATTTAATATATGAAAATGTAACTAATTATGCTAATAGATGGAAGGAAAAAACATAATTGCAACAGAAATGAGAAAGAGATTTGGAAAAAATTAACTTTTTGAAAACTATGATGAAACGGAAACTTATTTAACCTGTTGGAGGGTACCTGCCAGAAAACTACAGAAAACATTATGCTTAGAAGTAAAACAGGAGAAAGATTTTCTTTAAAGTCACCAGAAGAGAAGAATCTCACCATTACCACCGTAACAGTTACCTGTTGCTGTGAACAAATGGCCCCGCAACTTTGTGCTTTATGAAAACAATGATTTACTCATCTTCAGGGTTGTGTGAATTGACTGGGCAGAGCTCAGGTGGGATGATTTGTCTCCTCCACCTAAGTCCCAGCTGGGCTTGCTAATATGGCTTTAGTCTGGCAGGAGGAACTCAAAATGGTCTCACTCACATGCCCAGTTCCTACCCTGGGATAGCAGGGTCCTCTCTCGCTACTTGTAGGCACTTTCTCCCTGGATAGGCTTTCACTCCCTAGTGTCCTTCTCTCCATGTGACCTCTTCAGTGGAATTGCTCAGGCTCCTTTACATCACATCTCAGAAATCTCAGGGGACAAAAGCAGAAACTGCAAGCTTTCAAGTGTAGGCTTTTGAACTCAGATGCCACTGTATCTACGATATTCTATAGCTTAAATTAAGCTGGGATGCCTAGGTGGCTCAGTCCGACTTTGGCTCAGGTCATGATCTCACAGCTTGTGAGTTCGGGCCACCTCAGGCTCGGTGCTGACAGCTCAGAGCCTGGAGCCTGCTCTGGATTTTGTGTCTCCCTCTCTCTCTCTGCCCCTCCCACACTCATGCACGCTCTGTCTCTCTCTCTTTCTCTCTCTCTCTCCCTCTCTCTCTCTCTCTCTGTCTCTGTCAAAAGTATAAACATTAAAAAAAAATCTAAATTAAGCTAAATACTAGGCCAGATTCAGTGTGGGAGATTACACAAAGGTGTGAGTACAGAGAAGAATTTGTTCATTGGGGATCATTTTATATCAATCTATCACAGCCATTTCATGTCAAAGTTATATTAGAGATTTTACCCATCATACTAAAATGAGAAGAAGGAGAAGCATGATAAATGTGCTGATGATGATGGTATTAAGGATTGGGAGGAAACTTATTTAAAGATTATATGATTGCATATAAAATTGCATTTAGATTACAAGATTGCATAGAAAATCTAGAATGAAAAAAGAAAGTCTAGGAGAATTAACAAAAAATAAAAAATGGAAGAACAAAACCATTCCTGCCAGTAATCTGAATATAAAATTTGCATATAAAAATAATTTTTATATACCACAAAGAAACACAAAACTTTTTAATTACTTAAAAAGATATGTACATTAGTAAAAAGTCAACATAAAATATATAAGAATACCCAGCAAAGATGTTTAAGACCTATTTGAGAAAACTGAAAATATTTTATTGACTGACATTTAAGAATACCAAGTAAGTGGAGAGATATTGCAAATGGAGAAGGATTCTCAGTATCATAAAGCAAATAATGTTTCCAATATCAGTCTATAAATTTAATGAAATTATAATCGAAATTACAAGGCTTTCCACAAAACCTAATAAGCTAATTCTAAATTAATGTCAGAGAGTAAAAAGCCAAGAATAGTCAAGACAAATCTGAGAAGGAAAATAAACAAGAGTTGGGGGTCTTGCCCTACTACTTATCAAGACCTAATTAGAGACATTAAGCCAACGTGCCATTGTTGTAGGGATATGGCTAAATGAAAACCAACAGAATAGTCTAGAAACATGTATTCATATTTTCACAAATTATAAATGGTAGAAGTGTCATTAGTAAGTAGTGAGCCAAGGATGTGTTATGATCTTGACACAATAATTCATCTGTAAGGAAAAAATAGTAATTATATTCCTACATACTGTATAGGAATATAGCTTTAAAATAGAATAAATATTTAATTGTATAAAGTAAAACACTGAAATGTTTCTTTTTGTTTTTTTTTTAATTTTTAAAAATGTTTGTTTATTTTTGAGAAGGAGAGTATAAGTAAGGGACGGAGACGAAGAGATTGGGGGACAGAGGATCCAAAGTGGGCTCTGTGCTGACAGCAGATAGCTCAATGCAGGGCTCGAACTCCCAAACCATGAGATCATGATCTAAGCCAAAGTCAGATGCTTAACTGACTGAGCCATCCAGGTGCCTCAGTTTTTTGTTTGTTTGTTTGCTTTTTGTCTTTTAAAGTGGGCTTCATGCCCAGCATGGAGCCCAACATGGAGCTTAACTCATGTCCCTAAGATGAAGACCTGAGCTGAGATCAAGAGTTGGACACTTAACCAACTGAGACACCCAGGCGCCCCTGAAATGTTTCTGATAAAAGACAAAACATTTTTCAAGCTTTTGAGTAAACAGGAAGCAAAAAGCAGAAGGAATAAAGTAAAAGACTAATAAATTGGATTACATTAACAATGATAAGTCTCTGCACATCCAAGACACTGTAAGAAATGGAAATGACAACAGTACAGGGGAAAGCATATGCAATGATTCATCTGATAATGCATTATTACCAAAAAATGTTTTTAAAACTTTCAAATTAATTAGAAAATGAAGATAAAATAGAGAACTGAGCATATAATATGGACAGACAATAAAGATGGGAAATCCACAATGTTCAATAAGTAAATTAAGGGTTACTCAGTTTTTCTGAAAATGCGAAATAAAAATTTTAAAAGGGTTTAGTAAATTTTAAGCCACCTGAAGATTATACAAGTTTTTAAGAGAGTAGAGACATTTACGTAGTCCTCATAGAGGAGGTATGGATTGGTGCCATTTATTTGGAGAGTAATTTAGCAATAATATAAATTTAAAAATGCCTGTGAAACCCTCACACACTTATCATTGGAATACAGAGACAAGAATGTTTTTTCAGCATTGTTTATAATAGCAGAAAACTGAAGTCCAATCTATCAAAGGAGAAGCATATTTGGAGTACCCATACAATGGGATAGCACATAGTTGTAAAAATTAATAAAGTAGAGCCATCTTAGGGGCGCCTGGGTGGCTCAGTCGGTTGGGCGGCCGACTTTGGCTCAGGTCATGATCTCACGGTCCGTGGGTTCGAGCCCCGCGTCAGGCTCTGTGCTGAAAGCTCAGAGCCTGGAGCCTGTTTCAGATTCTGTGTCTCCCTCTCTCTGACCCTCCCCCATTCATGCTCTGTCTCTCTCTGTCTCAAAAATAAATAAATGTTAAAAAAAAAATTAAAAAAAAATAAAAAAATAAAAAATAAAGTAGAGCCATCTTATAAACACAGATAAATCTCACAAATACAATGTTGAAAGAGAGAAAATAAAAGGAAGTTGCCTGAGGCCTGTATAATTTGATACAAATTATATAAAATTATAAAACATTCAAATCAAACCAAATAACTTATATATGTTTATGTGTTCATATTATTTGGTAAAACTATTTTTAAAAGATGAATTAGATTAAAAAAACATTCAACACAGCGGTTAGTTCAATTTCAAAAATATCTGTAATGTTTTATTTTATCATCTTGACGGTAAGCCCACTGATGTTCATACTGTATGCTTTTGTGTGCATGCCCTTGAAATATTATAAATATTAAAAACTATAATTACAGAGATTGGGAATGATGCAGGAAATCTGAAATGTGGCAAATGACGATTTTCTATTTTTAAAAAGAAAACAGGGATAGATTTTTCATTCATTTTTCAACAAATATTTGTTGTAATTCCATTCTGTGCCAGACGCTGTCCTAGGTGCTAGAGCAACATCAGTGAGAAGAGAAATGCCCTCACTGCTTACATGGTATCTATATTCTGAGTATTACCTGACCTACAGTCAGAATTTATGTGGTTCTGATTCAAAAATTTCCTAATTGTTTAAGTGTTGTGACTTGTGAAAAAATGGAACAAGTCATAGCAGGCTAACTTTATTTAAAGCTTACTTCATTTATTTCATTTAAGGGATCCCGCCCCCCCTCCCCCCCCCACACACAGACACCTTTTATGGGGGAATATTGCACAACTCAGTTCTTTACTTTGATCTACTAACATGTTGTTGTGTTTGGGTTTCTTTGTTTTTTGTTTTTCTTCTTTGTGGCTTGGGCAAAGATATAGATGATATGTTTATTTTTATTTTTCCACTTGAAACTTAAAGAAATAAAAAAATGTTCATATGCAAATACCAGTATACCAAGTTAACCAAAATTATGTCAAATTTTTTCTTCTCCAAAACCATATTGCTTGCCATAAGTTTACAAATACTCTTGCAGCATGAATATATATATATATATATATATATATATATATATATGTATATGTATATATGTGTGTGTGTGATCACAAATTTTATATTATATAGATATAATCACTCTCTAAAATTTGTGATTATCAATTGCAGTGGTTTAACTGCTTTGTCCCAACTAGTTGTGAATTATGTTGATAGTTATATGCCATTAACAAATAATAGATCCTGTTTTCAAACGATTTTTTTTTCTAAAAGAGTAGAGTAGATACATGTATCTCAGCAAAGAATTTATTAATAACTGTTACTTTAGAATACATTATATTTCATTGCCACTTTTCATTTTGCTTGGCTTTGGATTGCAGCAGCTTATTAAGAAATACTTTCCAAAGGAGATAATTGGCCCTTTTGGTTACCAAGATTCAATAAAAAGAAAAGATCCATCAGAGCAGAACATTTTGGCAATGTATACAATGTTAGTGCATATAGGAAAACTTCAGACCCCCAAAAAGGATTTGAACTCAGATGATCTAAACTCTACAGTCTACACTCTGACCTATCCACAACGTATAGCTGATCCATCCATCACAAATTTAAGCAGACAAAAGAATCACTCACAATACTGGTTAAAACACAAATGCAGCCAGCACTGGAGATTCTAGAGGTCAGGTAATTTGCATTTTAAAAAGCTATCAGGTGGAGCTGATACTGCTGATCCTGTCTGTGGTTTAAGGGGTTAAAATTGGCTCCCTGAGCATCTTTAAAGCAGGAGAAACTTTATTAGTCCAGCAGAGTAATTTGAAATCTCACTTCAGGCCAGCATGATGGAATAAATCCCTTTCATTCCTATGATTGCATGAAACCCTTTCCTAAATCAATGTGGTTTATAGCTCAAAGACAACAAAAGCATGGTTTGCATAATAATTTGAAAGCCTGTCAAAATGAAAAAAAAAAAAGGAAGCGCTAGGAAGCACTTTCTTGATTGTTCTACAGTGAAAGTGAGGGTCACACGGCAGTAAGCGTCCAAATTTCTAAAATCTGTTGGGCTTAAGGGCTAAACCCTGTCCACCATCAGCTTACAGGTACAAACTCAAGAAATAATATTTCAGCCAAGACTGACTTCAGCTTAGGAAACAAGATGGGCATTTTATATTAGAAGCTTCTCACACACACTTTGGTTTCTAAAAGAGGACGCTAACTTGGGGAAAACATGCAAATCTCAGCTCCAGAGATAGAGTGGGGGAGGCTGCTTTGAACAAAGCCCGAACATTACATTAGTCAGGTTCTCCCAGGCCCAGCCTATCTGCAGAAAGACAGCTGCTTGAATTTAAGCACCAATTAAAGATTTCGCGGGCTTTAGTCACTTTCTGTTACAAGAACATTTGACTTGTGTACTTAGAAAGAAAATCAGCGGAATATTCTATTTAAGGGGGAAGAAAGCATATGCTGTGAGTCTTTTACCATGAGAAGTAAATATTGGGGATAATAATTTTCAAATACAATGGCAATATAGTTTGGCTATGAAACCTCTTCACCAAGTGTCTGCTGGGCATGTCCTAAAATGACTAATTCGTCGGCTTTCCTGCAGTGAACTCTACTTCAGAACTTGCAGTTTCAGGTCTTAAAGATGTAATTTTCTGGTATGCTTTACCTTGGTTTTATGGTCATATCTTGGTACACAGTGATTTCTCAGAAGTCAAAAAGTTTGTTCAGAAATATTGCTAATTGTGGGGCACCTGGGTGGCTCAGTCCGCTGAGCGTCCGACTTCGGCTCAGGTCACGATCTCGTGGTTCGTGAGTTCGAGCCCCGCGTCGGGCTCTGTGCTGACAGCTCAGAGCCTGCTTCTGATTCTGGGTCTCTCTCTCTCTCTCTCTCTCTCTCTCTCTCTCTCTCTCTCTCTCT
>NC_064809.1:98945531-99090326 GCF_023721935.1 Panthera uncia | reverse complement strand
TCTCTCTCTCTCTCTCTCTCTCTCTCTCTCTCTCTCTCTCTCTCTCTCAGTCTCTCTCTCTCTCTCTCTCTCTCTCTGCCCCTCCCCTGCTCACACTCTGTCTCTCCCTCTCTCTCAAAAATAAACATTAAAAAATTAAAAAAAAAAGAAATATTGCTACTTCTGTGTTGGGAAAGAACAACTTTTGAACCCATTTCCCATATTCACGGGAACAGTGAAGAACAATATTTCTTGATAGTTCTTCTCATTAAAAACAAACAGAAATGAGGGGGATGTGGAGAAAGAGGGTATGAGCATTAATTCATACCAGTTCACACCGTATTTCCAGTGCGTGTTATTAAAAGTGTTTTTGTTAGCATTAAACCTGAGGAATGGGTTCTTACTTTGGGAAACAAAATGTAGGCATATCCAAAATTCCCATAAATTATATTACTATTGATTGATATAAATTCATACTTTACAAGGAGCCTATAAAAAAGTGACTACTAATTATAAAAGGAGCACAATGGAGCCATATACCTAGAGACTCTCAGTCAAGAGTCTCTTTCCACTTGATTCCTTAGACAATTCAGAATGTACCCAGAAGATTCCTTTTTATAACCCAGTGACAAGCCAAGGAGATGCTGTAATGCTACTACGTTAAATCCGTTTTAATTTTTCCCCTGTTCCCGAGCACGTAAGCACTATCAGGAGAACAGAAAATGCCTGTTTAGAAATTATTTGTGCTACCATGTCTTAATTGTTTTTAAACTGGTCTGTTAAAAGGTTTATTTTGAAATAAATATAATGATACAAGTTTATATCTGGGCATCCAGTAAATATTTGTTTTGAGGAACCTGCAATATTCAGGACAAATTCTTTGAGGAGTCCGTACAAGAGCTTTATATCCAAGAGGGGAAAGGTTTGAAGGTAGATTTTGAGGGACTCCTTTTATTTTATTTTAAATCATGGCAAAAAAAACCACACTCATATATCCAGTAGGTTTCAAAAATCATTTAAATGCATATTTCTTGCATAAGTCCTAGAGAAGAAAATCATAAGAATTATCCAAGGGCATCGTAGCTGGCAAGGAAGGAAGTTTTTTCTAAGGAACTGACTTTTAACCTATGTTTTTCTCGATTAATATAAATCAGCTAAGTGGGGGCAGTAGGTGGAAAGGGTAAGGAAAATCTTGATCAAGCCATAGGGAACACTGGGTGTGAAAACTGTGAAGAAAGAGGCGGTAGGAAGACCTTGAAAAATGGACTAAAAGCCACTGTGACCAAGCTAGAGAAAGCAATGGCAAAGAAAAGTCTGACATGAGGCTGGGAGGGGCCAGATCAGGAGGGCTTTGTTGGTGGCATTAGGGAGCTCAGACCATACTCTAAGAGTGATAGGGGATCACCGAGGGTTTTAAGCAAGGAGATGTCATCACAGCATTTACCTCTCTAAGAAAACCTCTCTCTATGCTGCGTGGAGAATTGATTGTTAAGAGTGGAAGCAGAGAGACCATGAAGTAGACTTTTGCTTAGTCCAGGAAGATGACGGCACTGTGCACTAATTTAGTGGGAGTGGAGAGGGATAAAAATGCTTATTTATAGAGGAAAATAGATGGAAATGAAGAATAAGGAAGAAGGAAGTAGAAAAGATGAGTCCCACATTTCTGGCTTCAGAAATGGTAAGACAGAGAAGCAGTAACATGGACCAAGAATGAGGAGACAGGAAAAGGAAAACAAATTCAATAGCGTGGAAGTTTTCTGCTGCCGTTCCAATCAGTGGAGATTAGTCCTGGAATCAATATAAAGTGAGAAATGTGAATCTCCCATAAATTAGTCAGTCTTGGTTCCCAATTGCCTCCCCAAAACCAGCACTTCTCCCAGAGAAGTGGGTGTGGTTCTTGTGTTAAGGCTCATGCTCCACTTCCCCAAATACAACTGCTTCATCAGGTGTACATATGGAGGAACTAAGGCATCTTACATCACTCGATACTAAGACATCATATATCGCCAAAGTGACACCTTCCAAAGGGACATTGTGCTTCGATTGTGTTGATCCCATTTGTGCTACAGATTTCCATTCTGTTCTCTGTTGTTCTCTGCAACTCCCAATAATAGCATCACACACCCCCACTCAGTGCATGTGACTTGCCACATCTTTCCTAGTGGAAGCAATATAGTTCCCACTGTCATCATCTTCATCCTTGGCCATGTGACTTACTGTGGCCAGTGGGACACAAGCAGGGGTGAAATTTTTTATAACTGAATTTAAAGAGTCATCAAATGGTTTCCCCTTGGCTCTTTCATCTTCTACCATGAAAAATAACATGTACCAGAAGTTAGCCGTTCCTGAAATCTGAATTCCAGAATGAAGGAGACCCATAGAATCAACCTGCAAGTAAATCTAACCAATATCTAACATGAAAAAGAAATAAATCTTTGTGTTTAAATGGTTGAAATTTGGGGCCACTTATTACTGCAGGACAACATAATCTAAATTGACTGACATAAAAATCCAAAACTACTTTTGCCTAAATTTGGATATATGAGAATTTCACTTTAAATTTAACTTTAGAACCTATCCCACACTAAGATGTAGCTCCAGGTACTTTTAGGGAATTTCTATTACCTTTCTTTACAGATGGGCTCAGATCTCATACCTGAGGCCATTAATAGAAGACCTACAAGCAGGACGGTTTCAACTTCAAAATGATAAACATTGTTTTTGGTCCCTCCAACAAAAGCTAAAGATCTTCAGGGGGGCTGGCCCTGGACCCCCATCTGGCTCTAGTAACTTGTAATGACTTCCCTCATTCTGGTCCTCTGCCTGTAAGATTAACAGCATTAGAAGTTTTGTCATAAAAGCTTTTCTGAAGAAAACGGAATGGCAGTAATGACAAACACACACCCATGTATTTCTTGTCCATTTGTTCTCCCCGATCTTGGTTTGAGATGAACATCTCATTTGTACTTTTACAGACAAATGTCTGGCTGCCTGCCACATTTCTTAGACTGGAAATCTGATTTTGCATTTTTCCAGAGGTAATGAATATTTCCTTTATAAAGTCTGTGCTAATTTGCCATATACATCTTCAAAAACTCAAGGTTCTTATATAAACTCCTGGGTTTTGCTGAATTTTAGTCTTAGTATCAACTAACTTCAAACCTTGTCCATAACTCAATCTCTGTCTCTCTGTCTGTCTCTACACACACACACACACACACACACACACACACACACACAAGCAAGTCCACAGGCCATCTATCACTATTTCTGAACATTCTCTTCTATATTTGCTATCTGGCAATGATGAAAGGTAGAAGAGGAAGGGACACAACACACCTGAGAGAGCGGGTCTACATAAACTCAGCATGAATAACCTGAGACGAGAAGAGGAAGACAGACAAGAGTTCATGGAACTTTTCCCCTGAAGACGTATAATTTAGTATAACAAGATGGCTAGTGAAATGACAATAAGGTCCCTTAATGGGGCTTGAGCACGATTTGTCTCCTCAGTCCTTGATTTTTTTTTCCATATACAATATCACATAAAGAAATGGTCATGTAAGTTTACCCAAGGAAAGAGGGAATGTGGCCCCAGTAGTACCAATAATTTGAAATTAAACAATAAGCTCTAGGAAATAAGCCCATAGGAAATTATTTTGACTTAAGCTGTGACAAACAGAATTCTGCTCACTTCTTTTCTGGACATTAAATGGAAAGAAAGTGATTCTTTCCTTTAGCATTCTTCTCAGTCTTTGTATGCCAATCTTGCTTATGAGCTGTTTTTTCCTTAAAATTTAAACACCCTTTTCCTCCCACCCACAAGATAGAATGCCAAGTGTTATTCTCTAATCAGCTATTGATTTTGTGCCATCTGTTACCTATGAAGCATGATTTCAAGAAAAGCAATGGTGTGGCATCTCTTAGCTTAAATTGTTCTAGTCAACCTCTTCTTCCAAAGTGCTAGACACAAACCTGTTTATTCCCTGTCTGCCACCCTGATCTATGACTTTTTATTATTTATCATTTATATCTAAATGAATTTACAAAATATAATGGAAATTCACATTTAAGTTGCTAGGTTGAACAGAAGCTTTTAAACCATTATTTTCCTCAGTCAGGAAGTTCTCATGGGCATGCCAGTCACCCACATGAACTTTCTAATAAACACCAATTCCTATAAGTTTTCTTCACTTATTTCTGGCACTGCTAATTCTTATACCTCTCCCTCATTGGGATAAGAAAAAAAAAAGATCAATGAAGAAAATCTACACCATTCTTCAATTTGAATGTCACCATTTATTAAAAATAGTGTGGAGTCAAAGGATATTCTTTAACTGCTGGTTAAATGGAAGTTTGATATGATGTTATCATAGGAATCATAATTATACTCATCTTAAACATGTATTAATGAATGAACCAAATATCTCTACTATTTCACATGATGCAATTTCCACTTTCTAAATTTTTGGTCTTTCCCTTCTTTGTTTACCTAATCGCCTATTTATTTTATACACATTTTCTCTAATTATATTTCCTTTGTTTTCAAGAAACAGATATATATTAAGCCAAAACAGAAAGAGAAAGTAGGGTTATTATGATAATCATAAACATTGTAATTTATTGGACACTCAGAAATAGAAACCAAAGTACGATTATATCTAACTGGGACCATGACAAGAACGTCATGGATTAAGACAACTACCTCATTCTCTCAGGTCATAGTGTCTCCAACACATATATATTGAGTAACCTCTATGTTCCAGGCACTGTCTAAGCAGCAGAAAAATGAGACATTAGCCAGTTATTGAAAATACTTTAAAAGTAGGAAAATTGTACAGAGTAGAAATATTAGATGCAGAGCTCAGTTGATTTTGAGCGTATAGTAAAGGCTTCTGAGAAATGAAGCAGAGGTTGGAATCTTGAGAATAAACGGAAGGTAATCATGCAAGTGGTGCTATGAACTTTCAACTAGCACAACTGTGTGTTGTCTAAACCCCTTCTTTTATATGTGTGTTTCATTCTTCTGCCTAAGAAGTTTCTTTCGGCTATTTATGTTTTACAGAGACACAAAATACAGATGACTTCAAATCTGGAAATTACACAACCATTAGGCTGTTACAAGGAAGGCTATGGTCTCTCTTGTTAGAATGGACAATCTAATTGACTTAGCCTGATCTACAGAGGGCTTGGCTAATATTAAGTGCTGCCATAGTCAAATTAGCCTCTGGAGCAGGAGTAGGGCAGAGAGGGTCTTGAAGTAAATGGCTGTGGTTACAGTCGAGGATATGTAAGAAAGAAAAGTAGATTGCAGCAGGTGAACTGATTGACATGTCTAGAATACATATCTTTTGGTGAACACACACATATGCAGTGCCTCATGGGCAGTACTCTAGGTTGTTTTTCACTGGTGGTGAGCAGTTGTGCACACCCTAATCCAGCTTTCTCTGTGATTACTAGGCAGCTTGTGGCATGGGCTGAGGAATAGCCAAAGGCACCAACAGATTGTGGCTACTGAAATAAGTCCAACTTCCTTGGGAAAGGTATTCACGACCTTGGCTTGATTAGCTATGGTCTCTACCCCTGCATAAAGTACTATTACTGGTTTGAAAAGAATGCTGTTGAATTGTCCATGATGTGGGTATTGACATTAAAATTAATTTTATTAATAAAATTAATACTATCAATATTAATCTAGTAGCAAATTGTTGGGTTCTAGAGTCAAATAGACTCTAGTTTGAACCCAAATACTATAAAAGCCTCATAACATGGTTAAGCTATAAGATTCTTCTTCCATAAAACTGAGATAACAATACCTGCATAGCAATTAAGAATCCTGTGGGATAGCACGTAAAAGACTCTCCCAAACAACAATGGCTTAAACATCGATGGTTAAATCTCTCTCGTAAAAGAAGTACAGATATAAGCAGTTTACAACTGGTACAATGGCTCCAGAAAGTTATCCAGAACCCAGAATTCTTTGATCTGTCTGTTCACTTATGCTCAGCACTGGCTTCTATCCTCAAGCTACCATGGCCCATACTAGCGACTGAACCATTAGCAATCATCGCTGCATTTCAAAGAGTTAAAAAAGAGGAAGTGGGGGTAAAGGGTGGGTTCACAAAGAAGGATCTCCCAATGGCCTAAAGTTTCACACAGCAGATCTGTGCACACCCTGCAGGTCAGTACTCATTCATGTGGGTGCGTGAAGGTGCAAGGTGGGCTTGGAAATTAAGTCCTTTAGCGAGGGCTGTGTCACTTAGATAACGTTTGGATGCAAAGGAAAAAAGGAAAAGTAGATTTGTAGGCAACCAGCCTTCTCTACCACAATGTTCCCCACAGGATTGTAGTGCTGATTTGCTCATTAAATGAGTTAATACATGTTAAACTCTGAGCACAGTGCTTGATACATTGTCAGCACTCAGAAGCTGCCATTATTATTGCTAGCCAATTGCCAGGGATAGAAAATTCTATTATTTAAAACTCATTGACAAAGGAATTATCTATAATTCTGGAATATGCAAATTCCTTTATTCTATTTGTACTGATCAAATATTAAAGGAAATGATTTTTAAAAGTTACACACAAAATATGTAGGAAAAACAGTTTAAGCCAGTAGTTAAAAATTATGCTCAAACAATTATGCTTTGGAGAGTTCATAAATGAACAAAAATTTATGAAGTAAAAGGTCCAAAAGCTAGGAAACTGCAGAAAACTATATAGGAAAGGAAATGGTTTTCTTGATTTCTATAATAATTCTCAATAAATAACTTAGAAGAGATGATAATAAAATGTGGGTTTTTCCTCAATCCTTCACAGATTTTCACACAGTTCAGCACAAGTGATTCTGTGGGTGGAGACGAAGGAGAAGCAGCATGTTCCTGTTCTTAGACGTTTTCAGTCCCTGCTCACTGACTCTCCTTTTTCTATTTTCTCCATCCTCCTTTCTCTCCTTTTCTCGAAGTCTCCATATTCTTTCCCCCTCCCTTTGCAATTTCCCCTGGGACTGCTCTGTTGTGCTACTTTGCAATGTTTTTGAGGTTTGATGCAAATCCTCATCAACGTTTTTCATTCTTTTTTAGAGTATACATCATTCTGAATCACTGTTTCCAGGCAAGAGATGATGCCAAGTTCTCTTAATGCTAATTCTCTTGTCCAATGCTCCCTCAGAAGTAAAATGGAAATAAACTGCCAGAAACATAGCAGAATGGGTCTCAGCATAACACAGACCTAGGTGTGTGCTCCCTGTGGGAACTGAACTACTTATTCTCAGGCTCAGTTTTCCTTTCCCTGAAACTGATATAATAGCATATATCACGTGAGGACTTTTGTTATGGATTAAATATGATAGTGCATTTAATTTCATATTACAGTAAGAAACACGGAGCAAATAAATGTTAGCCCTGATAATAATGATGATAATAATGAAACTAGATACAGAAATTCTATAGCCAAGCCTCTGGTATCTACAAAATATTGTTGTGACATAATAGTAACCCTGCTATTAGGTAGATTAATGAGCACTTTCCACATGGAGCCAAACAAATAAACAAAAACTCAAAAACAAATATGCTATGTTTGATTCATCTTTTGGGTAAATTTCATTCCCTGGTAGGATACCACAAATAGCCCAGTCTGTCCTTGTGGCTATAGTCCAATAGCTGATGCTATTATGCACTTTCTGTATAATAATATAGGATGCCTACTGTCAGCCTTCCATCATTTAGTCTAGCTCAGAAATAAATCATCTCTCAGTATTTTTCTTGTATCTTGAAATTATTCCCTCATTGTTCATCATTCTCCAGGCAGAATAATCTAGACTTAATCTGGTAATCTACACAGTATCAGTCCTCACTGATAAACCTTTAGTCTAATTATCGTGGATATATTTATTCTTTGCCTGACCATCTGAAATAAATGCTCCCACTGATTCACTTCCTTCCAAAGCACATATGGTGTTTTTCTAATAGTTCTTTTCCCAAGGCACTGACATATCTTGACAGACCTTCCCTACCTCTATCAAAAGCAAAGGTTCTTAAGCTGTTTGGGCTGATGGATGTTTCTGAAAATCTGATGAAAAAGATAGCTATTTTGGAGAGGAAATTTTTACACATGTTGCTTTAGACTGAATATTTGTGTCCCCCACAAAATACCAATGTTAAAATCTTAAACCCCAAAGTGATGGAATTAGGAGGTGGGGCTTTGGGGAGGTAATTAGATCATGAGGGTAAAGCTCTCATGAATGGGATTCTTGCCCTTATAAAAGAGACCCCTGAGAGACAGATGTTACCTCTTCCACCATGAAAGGATAAAACAAGTAGTCTGTGACCTGGAAGAGGGCCCTAACCCAACCATGCTGTCACTCTGAGCTCAGATTTCCAGTCTCCAGAACTATAAACATGAAATGTCTGTTGTGTATAAGCCACCCAGTATATGGGATTTTGTCATAGCAGCCTGAACAAACTAAGACTCCACTTAACCGCCAAGTGGCACTTCTACCTTCCCTTTTGCCTTTTTCTCCCCAGAAGCTATACCTTTCAAAGACTGCCCCCCAAAATCTCACAAATGTTCAAACTCCTTCTTGCGGTCTACACTCGGATCTATTGGGCAAAAGTTTAGTATTTTCAGACCTTCTAGGGGGAATTGATATTTCCCACAGTAGCTTTAGATCAACTCTAGGCTAACTCTAGTTCCCATCTTCTCCCTCCATAATGGTTCATGGCCTCCTTTGCTTACTGCAAGGCCTTGGGGTAGGAGGTACTGAATGGCAGTGTTAGAAATCTCAACTTGGATTTACTGTTTTGGCTTTCTTAGAATTTATTTATTATAAATAAGTTTATTATTCTCTGTAAATTATGCTGAAGGTGTTGTTTTGGTATAGTTTTATTCTTCCCTCCTTATTGATCTGTATTGTTCTGGAAAGAAACACCAGGACATAGGGACATAGGTAACCACTTGGCAGCCACTTCAACTATTTGAAATTTCTCACAGATAATTCTGCTACAGTGTGAAGGGCAGGTTGGAGGAGAAGCTAAGAAATAAAAAGATTCACTACGAGCTATTTCAAAAGTTTAAGTAAAATATAACGAGGGCCATAATTAACTCTGTAGACGAAGATGCAGTGGGTTCAGATGATAATGATTTGACAAGAGTCAAGCAGAATGAAGGAAGTGTGACCCCTAGCTTTCTGGCTTAACCATTGCTATCACTATGGTAGAATCATTTGGAGATAAGGGAGATAGGATTGGGGCAGATTGGGGCAGATGGGGAGTACAGATAGAAAGAATTTAATGAGTTTAATTTTAAAACTAAGGGTTTGGGATGCCTGAGAATTATCTAGGAGGATGTACTCACTGGGAACTTTAGAAATAGCGAATACACAAAAATTCTACTACTAAAGATAGAAATCTGGAAGTCCATAGCATAAAGCGGATAGAAGAAGCTGTGTTCATGTGTGAGGTTTTCCAAGGAAAGGGGAGCAGGAAAGAGTAGAGAGGAGGAAAGGATGCCAAGATAAAAACTGGGGAGACACTTTCATTGTCATCTCAGACCTAGGGAGAAGAACCAGTGGAGAGAGCTAGAAAAAAGAAGTCAGTAAGCCAGGGGGAAAAACTAGGACAGGCCCAATTTGGAAGCTGAGGGTGAAACCAGTTTATTGATGGAAAGGTTTGTCCATCTTGTAACTACTGACTGAGCAGAAAATAAAGGAAGAAGTGAAGATATGAATATCAAGTTGCTTGAAGAGTGAAGATCTACTGAAGGTTTTAGCATTAGGAGGTCATTGATGATGTTTGTAAAGAACATTTCTTATGGGTTGGTGAGGGTGAATGTCAGATCACAGTGGGTTGAGGAATCAGTAAAAGTTGAAAAATTGGGGGCAGGAAGCATAGACCTCTTATCTATAGTGCCTTATCCATGGCAGTCCCTAAGACAAAATAAGGACAGTCATTAAAATAATACACCTAGTGATAGTTTCATAACATTTAACTTCTGACCTGTGGCACTTTTGACTATACGTGTACATACTGTTTCTCTCATTTTGAAATGGAAGTTCCTTTATGTAAGAATATGCATCTAAGTCACGTTTGTATCCTGCAGAAGTGTGTACCTATGATGAATTCAGGAAGAATCTGTTGGCTAAATGAATGAACCAATGAAAGACTCAAAAAAACTAAGACCCAGCTATGTTCCAAATCCTAGGCATAATACTTAGTTCTCATTTCCAGGTGTCACTGCCTTGAAGAATGTTTAGCCTCCAGTTTGAAACAATGAAGAGATGCCGACTCTTAGCTTATTTTATGAGATGTGAATGACAGTCCCTGGCAGTCACAGCAGAGGAGCTATTAGGATGCACAGAAGACTCTGACAACCAGCTGAGGTATGTAAATGGCCATTCTGACAGCTCTTCTCCAAAAGGGCCCTTCAAACCCTAATGTGCTTTACCATTTATCTCTCGTTGTACAAGTAAAGAAATATTTTTTTCATCTGTAACTACCCACAGGCATTTATATGATTTTATTACTGCTCTCCAGTGCTGCCAGGCAAATATCCTTTGAGCCTATTTTGATTAATAACATGGTTTGCATTGATTGTTTGATTTCCAAGCACGTCTCCAAGTGAGACCCCAATGTGGACTTCCAGATCTTCTCCACGTCAGTTCTGTTTTGAAAGGAAGGCTCTGACTGATACAAGTTTCAGAGAACACAGCACTGAGCACAAATACAAAAGCAACAGCATGTACACAGAGCCACAGAAAGGAAGAGAAAACAACCCAGAACAAATGTGCCAGAGCTTAGTTTTTAAGAGGAAAGAAAGGAATGGGGACCAAAATACCCCATGCAAGATTTCATAATCCTTTTGACTTTCACCCCAGGTGTGGCTTCCTATATAGGCCAACAATGTTTTTTAGAAAGCCAAATAAAGAACTGTGATAGGAATGTTTCTTGTAATATAAACATCTAGAAATGCTTAATTTGTCCAGCTGGTTGTGGTGGTTAGATCCTTAATTATTTGTAGGACATTGGCTTGAATTCCTCAAATCCCTTATGATTATTTGGGTAGAGATGTGGAGGGCAAGATACATTTCTCCATATTATTTCAGCTTGCTTGTCAATATCCATTCCAAATTATGTCTACCATGTATATAATACTTTGTTCTATACCCCACAACCTCTTCTAGTCACAGACTGATTACATTTATTCTCCCCAATTCCTCCAGCCCAAGATGACAAATATTTCAGTTTTTACTTAAGAATTTAGAGACAATAGTGGGAGAGGTAGGTTTACTTAGCTGCACAGGAAAAACAACATTGACTATTAGACATCTCTAGCCCTAAAAGTCATTGAGCTTATCCAGGGAATTTGCAGTGATCATTTTTTTTTTTTTACTAGGATTTTAGCTTTGCACCATATTGCCCCCTTTTTCCTCAAACCAAACTCACTCGGCTGTAGCTCCCACCCAATGTTTTAGATAATTTCTGTTGCAGAACAATTTAGATGGCCCTCTGTTTTATTGCAAAACAGCTGCTCATGCCTAAAGGGCCTCATCCTCATATTTATAACCAAACATGACTCTTCTCTCCCTAGAAGGAGTTCTGCACCAGTCTTTTTTTTTTTTAGAATTTTTTTTTTCAACGTTTTTTATTTTTTTATTTTTGGGACAGAGAGAGACAGAGCATGAACGGGGGAGGGGCAGAGAGAGAGGGAGACACAGAATCGGAAACAGGCTCCAGGCTCCGAGCCATCAGCCCAGAGCCTGACGCGGGGCTCGAACTCACGGACCGCGAGATCGTGACCTGGCTGAAGTCGGACGCTTAACCGACTGCGCCACCCAGGCGCCCCTCTGCACCAGTCTTGAAATGAATGCAGTTGTTCCTCTCTCCGCTACTTCAAAAGAGAACTTGCCTGAGAAACGTAACAGAAATCCATGGGGGAGGGGAAGGAAAAAAAAAAAAAAAAAGAGGTTAGAGTGGGAGAGAGCCAAAGCATAAGAGACTGTTAAAAACTGAGAACAAACTGAGGGTTGATGGGGGGTGGGAGGGAGGGCAGGGTGGGTGATGGGTATTGAGGAGGGCACCTTTTGGGATGAGCACTGGGTGTTGTATGGAAACCAATTTGACAGTAAATTTCATATATTAAAAAATAAAAAATAAATAAATAAATAAATAAATAAATAAATAAAAGAGAACTTGCATGCTGGGCTCTTCTGTTACGGAAATTATGTACTTCTCCCATCACATTCTCATAAAAAATAAATGGAGCTACAAGGAATTATTTTGCCTCTTTTGCTTTTGCCCCCAAAGAATGTATCCTAATCCTCCCCAACTGGAGCTAATCTTTCTGTAAGGAGTCCCGACAAAACGGTTAAAGAAGGAAAAGTGGAGACCTTTAGTTTTGAGCACATCCAGTCCCCCACCCCCATCTTAGTCCACTACATTCAGAGAGTTTATTATACCCTGTGATGATTAATATTATGTGTCAACTTGCCAAGCCCACTGGATGCCCAGACATTAGGTCAAACATAATTCTGGTGTGTCTGTGAGAGTTCTTGAATGAGATTAGCATTTGAATCAGTAGACTGGGTAAAGCAGATGTAGGACATAGAATAGTTGTATCATGTTAGATTTATGACCTTGTCATTGTCTCTATTTGAAGATTAAGTATGGTTTAAGGAGATGTGTATGGGTACCAGTTTGAAAAGAGATGAACCTGTGACGGTTAATTTTATGTGTCAACTTTTTTAAAAAGCTTTTCACTAACATGTAATTTTATCCATTTTAATGTAAGCAAATTTTCATCAACCCAAACAAAAATACTGAGTATATTTTGCATCTGTTTTTAAATAGATTTCAATTAAATATGTTTTCTGAAACACCCACTTTTAAACCAATCATAGCTTGTACTCCACATAAAGCTGCGTTAAGGTCTTTAGATTTTCTTAATACTGGGAAGATTGTGGTCACAATATCCAACACTGCATACAATGCACAGTTTTGAATTTTCAAAAAAACAAAGGACAAAAAAATGGACGCCTGGACACTTGGGCAAACATTCTTCTGAGTATCTCTGTGTGCTTTTTAATAAGATTAACATTTGAGTCAGTAGATAGAGTAAAAGAGATTGCCTTCCCTAAGGTGGATGGCTTTCATCCAATCAGTTGAAGACTTAAATAGAACAAAAAAGCTATGTAAAAAGGTACTACTTTGGCCTGATGGTAGAGATGAGACATTGGTTCTCTTGGTTCTCAGGACTTTGACTCAGATGTAACTTACATGATCAGTCTTCTGGGTCTCCAGCTTGCTAAATACAGATCTTGGGACTTCTCAACCTCAGTCACATGATACAAGTCCTTATCGCAGATCTCCTAGATTTTACCCCCCCCCCCCCCCCGCCCTCACACACACACACTCGGGTTCTCCAGAGAAACAGAATTAATAGGATTTATCTATCCATCTAACCATCTCTCCACCCATCCATCCATTCATCCATCCAATCCTCCTATAGGCAAATTCCCTCTTTCATTTTAGGCTATTCAGGACTGCCACACTCTCAAGTTCAGAGTCTACTATATCTTTGATAAATTCTTGATTTGTGTTCCTTTTCTTTTGCACACACCCTGTGCTAAGAGATATATATCTGTTCAATGTAATTTCCTGAATGAAAATTCTATTTCCTAGATACTATTTGGGTGCTGCACGCAAAGCAGTGAACCAAGCAGACCAAAGTCTTCCCTCATATAACATACCTTCATTGGGGAAAGACAGAAACAACCAAAACAACAGGTAAATTATTTAATAGGATGGCAAAGGCTATAGAGAAAATTAAAATCCAGGAAAATGAATAGAGAGGGGGTATGGAGGTTGCAGTTTTCAATTAGGCTGCCAGAGAGGAGCTCAGTGACAAGATGACATTTAAGCAAATACTGGTATATGAGTTTCCTACCGCTGTTGTAACAAATTATCACACATCGAGTGGCTTAAAACAATATACATTTACTCTTTTATATTTCTGATGGTCAGAAGTCTGAAATCAGTTTCACTGGGAGGAAATCATGGTGTCAGTAGGGCCACGCTTCCTCTGGGGCCCCTAAGGAAGAATTTGTTTTCTGACCTTTTCCAGTTTCTAGATTACGTTCCTTGGCTCAGAGCTCCTTCCTCCATCTCTCAAGCCAGAAATACAGTATGTGGCTTTCGTGATCACATTGCTTTTTCTGCATCTCATTTCCCTCTGCATCGTCTTATAAGCACACTCATGATTATACTTAGGACCCATTTGGATAATTCAGGATAATCCTTCCATCTCCAGATCCTGAGTTTAATCACATCTGAAAAACTCCATTGCCTTGTAAAAGAACATTTGCAGGTCCTAAGGATTAGAAACCACATATCTTTGGGGGCCATTACTGAGACTACCACAGAGTAAAAAAGCAAGCCATGCTCCTGTGTGTATGGGGGGAGATGTCTCCATGAACACAGAATGGCAATTACAAAAGTGCTGAGAAATCTATGTTCCCATGTATTCAATGAATAGGTGGGAAGCCAGTATAGTTGGAGTGAAGTGAGTAAGCAGAGTAGCATATGAGGTCGGAGAGGTAAGGAAGAGGGTCTAGTGACAGAAGAGATAAGCCAATCCTCCTTGTGAGCTCATTTTAATTTAATCTTTTCCTTAAAGGCCCAAATATTAGAATCACATCCTAAATATTGGAGGTTAGGGCTAAGAAAATAATACACTATCACCAAGTAGGATTCATTCTAGGAATGCAAAGTTGGCTTAATATTAAAAAATCTATTAATTTCAGATATTATATTATTTCTAGGGGAAAATTACGATTATATTCATAAGTGCTACAAATACCTTTGACAAAATTCAACACCCATTATTTAAAAAAAAAGAAAAAAAAACCCAAGTAAGAATTTGCACATACATGTTTTTTTAAAATGTGTGTGTGTGTGTGTGTGTGTGTGTGTGTGTATGTATACCGTACTTAAGTTATTATCTTATTTAAATGGGAAAATACTACATGCATTTCTACTATCTCTTCTGTTAGTTGATATTGTACTAGAATTATTAGCCAAAATAATTAGACAAGAGAAGTCAACAAAAGGATAAAAATAAGAATACTATCTTTACTTGCAGATAAATAGTGCACTTGAAAATCCCTAGAGAATCAGATAAAACTAACTCAAACAATTAGATAATTCAGTGAAGAAACAAAATATTAACATGAAAAATCAATATCCTTCATATACACATGTAATAAAGTTAAGCATAAAGGTAGAGGGAAAATTACATTTAAAAGAGCATCAAATAAAATAGACTACTTAGGAATAGATCTAATACCAAATGTATAAAATTTCTATGAGGAAAACTATAAAATACTCCCAAAAGTCATAAAGTAGATATGAAAAATGGAAAGACATGTCCTGTTCTTGAATAGAATGCCTCAGAATAAAGATGTCAGATGATTCATAAAATTAATGCAATCCAAATAAAAATGCAAATAAGCTATTTTTGCAGTTAGATAATATGCTATTAAAATTCATATGGAAAAGCAAACATGCAGGAATAATCTGGAAAATATGGCTAAAGAAAATTTATGAGGAGAGGGCTAGCCTAGTAGATATTAAAACATACTCTTATAGAATCTCTATAATTAAGAGTGTGTTACTGTACATTTCTAGACAAATAGATCACTAGATTAGAATAGAAAGTCCATAACTGGACACAAACACAAACGGAAACTTAAAATATGACAAAGATAGCGCTGTGAAGCTTGACATTCTGAAATAAATAGTGCTGGGTCAAGTAAGGGGTCATTTGGAAAAAAAATAAAATTAGATCCGTATCTCACACCATAAACAAGAATAAACAACAAATGAATCAGGAATATAATTAAACAATGAAACCAAAAAAATAATAAGAGAAAACAAAGATGAATTCCTCTTTAACCTCATTATAAGCAAAGGCTTTCTGACTGTGTCTCAAAATCCAGAGGCAATAAGATAGGTAAACTTGACTGTAGTTGTTTTCTTTTTTTTTCTAATTTGCATGAAAAAAACCACCATAAATGAAGTATAAAGAAAACTGAGAGAAATTATTCACAATGTATATCAAACAGCTAATGTCCCTAGCATATAAATAACTCTTAAAATTGAGAGAAAAATTACAACCCAATAAAAATGTCACAAAGATATGAACAGACAATTGTCAACACACACACACACACACACACACACACAAATTCTCCTCAAACACAAGGAAAAAAAGTTCAAACTCACACATAATGAAAGAATCGCAAATTAAGACAATGCTAAAATATCATTTTTCATATATCACACTGCAAAAAAAAAAAAATACAAGAGAACATTCTGTCAGTGAGACTGTCACGGGAAATTGCCAGGTAGGAATGCAAATATGTAACAGCCCTTCTGGAGAGAAATTTAGCAATACGCAACACAACTGCATATGCATACATCTTTCAACCTAGCAATCACACTTTTAGAAATCTGCTGTAAAAAGACACCACCAAGAATAAACACACATGCATCAGGTCATTCATTGTTTGTAGGACAGAATACTGAAACAACATAAACATCCATCCATACATAGGAAAGTGGTTGAGTACACTCTAGCACATCCACATGATGCAAGTCCTGTATAGCTGTAATATAAGCATTAGGAAGACATCTACAAACTGATATGGAATGACTTCAAGGATATGCTGTTAAGTGAAAAACACAAAGCATAAGATAACAGGGGATCTAAGAAAATACACATTTATAAGCTCATTTGTGCAAAGTAAGTACTGGAAGGTCAAACCAGAAACTAAGAAGAACTGATTACCTATAAAGAGTGAGGGAAAGGGATGGCAACAAGGGGGGTGGGAAAGCAACAGGGTAGCAGGAACAGGACTAAATCACACTTCTCTGAGGGTATTTTTTGGTATAGCTCTGACGTATAGATCCATAGTAATGTTTCACATACTCAAAAAAGAGACAAATGAAAACCAGTGAGGTTGGGGAGGAACCCAAAATAGAATAACAACAAATGAACTCTATTATATGAGTCATATGAAGACCAACCACATTTATTTGCAGTAGGAGAGAGGTAGGAAAAAAAGAACTTACGTATATAACTTGGGATACTTCAAGGCCAAAAAAACTGTGTATAAGTGCTGTGATCCAGTGATAAAAATGTTTCTTACAGAGATATGAGTGAGAAATTCAGAAACAATTCTTAAGTATACTAGATTTAAACAAATAAGTAAACATATGGTAGGTAGTAAGAACCAGGTTTGTCACTGTTGGAGTACAAAGATAAAAAGCAAAGGATGAAAGCCAAAAATGAAGCTTTTGTTGGATTAAAAATTCAATAGCTCAGTGAAAACTCATGGTCTTTAATATATGTCCAAGTGATAGATACATAAATATTTGAGTGTGCCTGAATTAGTATTCATACATGTGTTCCTTACCTTTGTCTGAAAATAGGTGGAAAGCAATGATATATCAGTAACAATGAGCACACATAATGCCCAGATCTGGTTTCTTTAATTTTTTTTTAACGTTTATTTATTTTTGAGACAGAGAGAAACAGAGCATGAACGGGGGAGGGGCAGAGAGAGAGGGAGACACAGAATCGGAAGCAGGCTCCAGGCTCTGAGCCATCAGCCCAGAGCCTGACGCGGGGCTCGAACTCACAGACCGTGAGATCGTGACCTGAGCTGAAGTCGGAAGCTTAACCGACTGAGCCACCCAGGCGCCCCTGGTTTCTTTATTTTTTGGTTTATTTATTTTGAGTGAGAGAGAGAATGCACGTGATCACGGGAGGGAAAGAAAGAGCGAGATGAAGAAAATCCCAAGTAGGCTGTGTGCTGTCAGTGCAAAACCCAACATGGGTCTCAATCTCAGCAACTGTGACATCATGACCTGAGTCGAAATCAAGAGTCTGACTCTTTAACTGACTGAGTCACCCAGGTGCCCCACCCAGATCTGGTTTCTAAACACTCCCTTCAATAAAAGGAACCAAGGATCCTCGGAGAAATAGTTGGTTTCAAGACCGGGGCAGTGAAAATATAAGACGGACCTGAAAAACACATGTTAACAGATAGTATGAAAGTGTTTAAAAAAAAGATAGAGACTTGTCAAAAACATAGGCACCAATCTAAGTAAGTTTCTGATGGCCTAAACCCAAATATTTGAGGCCACACACACACATTAGATTATAACCCATAAAAAAATCAATATCCCCAAAATGTTAAAAGGAGAACTACCATATGATCCAACAATTCCACTTAAGAATATTTATCTAAAGAAAATGAAACCTCAATTTGAAGAGACTTATGCACCCCTATGTTCATTGCAGCATTATTTACAATGGCCAAGATATAGAAGCAACTTAAGTGTCTATTGATGGATGAGTGGATAAAACAAATGTGGTATATATAAAAATTGAAATATTACTCAGCCATAAAAAATAGGAAATCTTCACATTTTTGACAACATGGATGAATCTAAGTGAAACACTGCAAACAAAGACAAACACTATTTGACTTCATTTATATATGGAATCTACAAAACAAAACAAAACAGAAACAGATTCACAGATATTAGAAACAAACGGTTGGTTCCCAGAATAGGAGTTTAGGGAGGTGGGCAAAATAGGTAAAGAGGATTAAGAAGTACAAACTTATAGTTATAATATAAATAAGTTATGGGGATATAGTTATAATTTAAATAAGTTATGGGGATATAATGTATAGCATAGGAAATATATAGTCGATAGTATTGTAATAATCTTGCATGGTAACAGATGGTGACCAGACTTATCATGGTGATCCTTTAATAATGTGTAAAATATTGAATCACTATTATCAACACCTAAAACTATTACGATATTGCATGTCAAATATACTTCAATAAAACAAATATTTGTGGAATAATAAAAAATCCACAAGTCCATATTTATACAAATAAATACAATTAAATAAACACATTAGGAAAAAAGATAGCTCTTGAACACAAAATTTCAATGAGTAACATAGAGAGAAATATGAAATCACCATTGACAGACACCAAAGTAATAACATTTTGCAGATAAGATCAACTGATAGATGCTAAAATTATTGGTCAAAAATTTGAAGAGAAAGTGGATTTGTCTCAGAGTAACTCCTGAAGATATTTATTAATTACAAAGGAAATGACAGTAATTTTACAGTGGAGGAACCTAACGGAAACCACCTTAGGCGACCAATCAAGGTCAGCATCCCTAGTAATCAAACATATCAACATCACGAACTCCATGATACGATGTATTGAGGAGAACACATATCATTTCTGTGGTATACTTCAAAAATATAACTTCAATTCAATTATGAGAAAATTTCAGACATCCATGAATTCAAGAATATTCGACAAATCACTAATTGATAACTTTCAAAAGTGTCAAGATCATGAAGGACAAGGAGAGACTTATAAAAGATAAGAAAAGACAAAGGAACTTATAAACTGGAGGAGACTAAGGAGAAATAAAATGTTGTTTTTTTCATTTTAAAATAAAATGGGATTCTGAATGGAATTCTGGAATAGACACACAACATCAGTGGAAAACCCGGTCAAATTCAAATAAGGTATCTCATTCAGTTAACACTACACCAGTGTTCACTTCCTGGTTTTAATAGATGCAGTATGGTACAGAGCTATAAAGAAGAGACGTATGGAAATTCTGTCCTATTTTTGCCAATTTTCTAAAATTGTAAGTCTGAAATTACCTCAAACATTACTTTTAAAAATTGTTGAGCTCTGATTTATCTCAACAGCAATGTCCAAAATAATCTTATTGTTTCTTCTTGCAACCCAAAGTATTGGAACTATCCTCTGATCTATTTTTTAAGACTCCTGGTTGTTTGGCTTCTCTTTTGAGTGAATGCCCTGCTGCCCGGTAGCTACCCAATACATTTGTTGTTGCTCAGGATAACCAAAATCAAGTTCTGCTTGCTTGTAATCAAAGAAACATAAATGACACTGGCTAGTTTATAAGAACAACTTTTCAAATCTATTCTTAAGGTTTAGTTTTTCTTTATACAAGTGGAAAATGTATTCAAAGAAAAAAATTTAAAGCGTGTTCTATTTGAGCTCTTTCTCTTTCATGTAATGTAAAATGCTCACATCCTGTTGTCTTAAAAGTTAAAACAAGCTTTAAAATTTAGAGAAGTTCTTCATTCCAAGTACAAGGATTTGGACAGAAGAAATGGTAATAGGAGACGAAGTTGGCTTTTGATAATAATTTTTACTGCTTTCAATTTTAACGTGCCATGACTCAACTTCCTGTGTGACTACACCTGGAAGCCTCTTCTGTACTTAGTTATATAAACCTAACAGTGATATCAAATGGGAGGTGCTTACTCACTGGAAATATCTATTTCCTCATTGTGAATCTTCAACACTAATTTTCTGGCTTATTTCTCTCTTCACTCTTATCTCTGCCTCTCTCTCGCTATCTATTGTGGCTCCCAATCCTCTCTATCTCCACCAGGATTCAACAGCATTAATTTTAAAAAATAAGAGTTAAAATACCTTCTGACTCTCTCAGTTCGCAAGAAAAACTTCCTGATTCTGATGTGGGTCTGTATCAGAATGCAAACATATGTAATGATAGTTAGGACTAGTTCAGAACTAGGCAAATTGTGAAGAAATTGAAATTTATCTACTGTTCTGAACTTCCTTCTCATTTTTTCCACTCAAATGTTCATTTATTTATTTGAAAATTATATACAGAGAGAGAAAGGAGAATACACCCATCAGAATTTCATACTTTTGTAGGAAAACAGAAAAACAAGCAAATATGGTATCATATAAGGGCTTTAATATTTGTATGAATCTTCTTTGATTTAAACACCATCTGAATAAATATGTGATTGTAATTAAAAAGTATGTTTTTCAGCTTAAACCAATAACAACAAACGAAATGATGGTGTAGACCTGGCAACCATTAATTTAAACTCTGGCTATAATTTAATTGTTTTCTTCCCCTGGCACTAATTTTTTTTTTACCTTTCTTGTGCTAATCATAGCACTCTACTTTGTCTACAAGTTACCTTCAAATAACCATTTTCTCCGGTACTTTCATGGTATCTTATTTTACTTAAATTTTTTTTTTAATATTTATTTTTGAGAGAGACATAGAGACAGCACGAGAGGCAGAGGGGCAGAGAGAGGAGGAGACACAGAATCTGAAGCAGGCTCCAGGCTCTGAGCTGTCAGCATAGAGCCCGATGTGGGGCTTGAACTCAGAGAGTGCAAGATCATGACCTGAGCTGAAGTCAGTGGCTTAACCAACTGAGCCACCCAGGTGCCCCACTTTTGTGGTATTTTAAAAGTGAGGACTATGCTGTATCTTTCCTCTTGTCTCTTAGCACTTAGGAATATTCCACCTACACTGAGAATTTTTTATTACCCACAAATATTTCAAAACAACAACAACAGCAACAATAAAACAAATCTTATTTGGTAAAATCATTTTGGTGTGATGAATCCAGTAAAGTGAAAACATTGGGTTGGTTCCTATGTTTAATTTCCTGTTTTGTCTAATAACCCATGAAGAGCAGAGAACAAGAAGACCAAGGACTGTTATTTATTTTTAGCCAGCATAACTCACATTGCTGTCAACATGCAATTTAGAGCTGTCTGGAAGTCTAGAGTAACTCCTAAAGTTCTTTCCTTGGGTTCTAGCAGTTCCTTGAAAGCTGTAATTTTCCAAGTGCTGGTTTTGCACTCCTGTGCGCTTTCCCACATGGCTGTGTTACCTATTGGCCATGTCCTTAAGTGATTACCTTTTGTAGTATCAAAGTGATGAAAGTCATCCTTAGATTGTTACCTAAATAAAGAATTCTCCTCTGATTTTTCTGTGAATTATTGGTCAACTGATTTCTTTGTGTCTAGCCCATATATACACTAGAACCCATATGCTATAGTCATTAGGGCTATGTACTAAACAAGAGAGAAACAAACTTTTGTTGTGTTAAGCTTCTATCATTTGGGAATATTTATTACTGCAGCAAAACCTAGCCTATCTTTACTGGTAGACTGCTGAGCTTACGTGATTAAGTTCAGTGAACACAATGATTTCCTTTCCAGGACTTAAAGGTCTGGGGGCAGAAAAGAAGAATAAAGAAACAGTTATATCCTGGATGAAAGCACTCAATCTTTATTCGTTCAATGAATATTTGAGTGCCTACTATGTACCAATCAGAAAAATGGAGAGCAAAAAGGTGGTTGCAACCCTGTCTTTATTGAGTCTATGTAAACCATTATCAAGAAGCCTACAATGCTGCTGAAGTATATAATGGCTATGGTGCTAAGAAAATACAAAGTGGGGAATTTTAAACTGGTCAGGGAACTCAAGAAAGGCTAACTGAAGTAGTTAGATGTATGCTGAGATGAATAATGAAAATGAATTAACAAGGAGATGTGAAAAGTGTTCTGAACACAGGGATCAGCATGTGCAAAAACCTAGTAAGAAAAAGGTAAGTGGGACAAATACCATATGTTTTACTCATATGTGGAATTTATGAAACAAAACTGATAAACATAGGGGGAAGGGAAAATAAAAAAGAGATTGGGAAGGAAACAGGAAGAGATTCTTAACTATAGAGAACAAACAGAGTTGATGAAGGGAGGTGGGCGGGGGGATAGGCTAAATGGGTGATGGGTACTAAAGAGGGCACTTGTGACGAGTGCTGGGTGTTACATGTAACTGATGAATCACTAAATTCTCCACCTGAAACCAGTTTTACCATATACGTTAACTAACTAGAACCTAAATAAAAACTTGAAATTTAAAAAAAGAAAAATAAAAGGGTAAGTGGGAAAAACTCAAACAAGGCCAGTGGGATGGGAGCTGAGTGAACAAGGAATGAAGTGTGATGAGATAAAGCTAGAGGTATAGGTAGTTCATGTTAAAAATTTTGTCTTAATCTTTTTTTTTTTAATTTTTTTTTTTAACGTTTATTTATTTTTGAGACAGAGAGAGACAGAGCATAAACAGGGGAGGGTCAGAGAGAGAGGGAGACACATAATCTGAAACGGGCTCCGGGCTCTGAGCTGTCAGCACAGAGCCCGATGCAGGGCTCAAACTCACGGACCACGAGATCATGACCTGAGCCGAAGTCGGACGCTCAACCGACTGAGCCACCCAGGCGCCCCAGTTTTGTCTTAATCTTAAAAGCGCCACAGACTATTGAAGGTTATTGAGGGGGTCACTGGAGATTAGATTTGTATTTCCAAAGAATCGTGTGGAGAACCAATCTGAGGGGCTACCAGTAGAGCAGAGGTTATTATAGCAGTCTAAATGGAAATAGAAATGGTGGATTCATGAGGAATCTAAAAGATAAAATCAACAAGGCTCAGTAATGAATAGGAGTTGAAGATAGAAAGGAGTAGGAATCAAGAATAATTCCTAGGTTATTGTCTTGAGTAACTGCATTGCTTATGGTTCCCTTCACAGAAATACGGCAATAGGGAAAAAGCGCCTGTGGGGGAGGAAAATCTTTTCCCTCGATCCTCCTATGTTCAATGGCTGGGGCCCATGAATCAAACTCCGAAAAGACAGATTAATAAGAGAAAATATGATCTTAAGTAAATACGCACAAAACTTCACAAGGAAACATGTGGCTCAAGGAGGCAGCCAGATGACTGATGTTTATATTCCACCTAGGCTGAACAAAGGAAGAGGGGATTGGGGGTTTTGGGCAAGGAAGACAAGTTATGGGAAAGGGAAGGGAGGAAAGTATGGTAAGTAAGAGTTGCAAAAAAAAAAAAAAATAGTATGCAGGTAAGTCTTTCAGGTAATAAAAGTTGTCTCCATGAGTAGCTCCCTTCCTGATAAGCAGATTTTCTTTACAAACAGAAATTATCTTTACAAAGGGGAAAACGTATACTCTATTCTTAGACAGGGGAAGGTAAAGAGCTTTTTCTGCCTCTCTTCTCAATTGCCTTTAACTGAAAACAATCCAAATGCCAGGAGGCTTATTTTGAGGTAGCATATTCTTGCACCCTTCATGCCCAGTTTAGCAGAGCTGAGGATGAATATGAATTACTACTGAGATGTGCAAGAGGAAATGTCAATAGTATTCAATACCGCTGATGATGTTTTCTTTATAAAATACCTTTGTCTCTTGGTATCTACCTGGAATTCTTCCTATCTTTCTATACTCTCTTATTAAGTATATTTGCCTCCCCTGAACTCTAAATGTGAGCGTGCCCCAGGGCTCTGTCCTTGGACTCCTCTCTTTTCTCCCTTACTCATTCCCAACATGATCTCATCCAGTAGCATGGCTTCCCATACCATCTACACTGTGACAACTTGCCAATTTGGATTTAAATCTCAGATGTCATGTCATCTAGAAGCTGGCATTTACTTCACAAAAATTTTATAGGTTTTCTCTCATGCACAGTATCTCCTGTTACCCATCTGCCTCCCACACTGAAACACACTAGGGCTTCCTTTGTGATTCACAGAAGAAGGAGGGCCTTGAACTCACAAATAAACAAACTTTAAAAGGCTATTTGAAAGAGAGCAGTTGTTTGAAAAGCATTCAAATATACATTTGAAGATATGGGGGAAAATCACCTGTTTCTTTTAGAAGGTCAAGAAGAAATATGTAACTGAACATTACTTAAAAGTTTAAGATGACCAAGTAAGTAAAACAGATTATCTTTTTGTTATTTTAGTTTCCTTTAATGTTTTGAATTAGTTACACGGAGTCCTATTCGTTGAAGAAGGTCTGATTTCATAATATCCAGATGTGATTGACGTGGAGAACAAAGGCAAAAGAAATTTAAAAAAAACATAAATTTACTTACAATAACTTACAGGCCACTGACATGTCCTTGAGACAGGTAGAGTGACCTTCCTCTGGGAACTCAACTACATTGATTTTAATACTTTGCTAATGGCAAAAGGCAGTCTTAGCTTAATATTAGCCCTACCTCCAAGATCTTATAAGTCTACTTTAACATATAAAAATTCCTTTGGAAAATTCCTTTTTCACTAACCCCCAAGATATGGGATAACAATCATCCTCCAAGCATATGGCCCCCTGATAAACATCTGAAGAGTCTCATGACTAAGCTTTTATTAGACAGTGATAAATGACCTTTTCCTAAAAATATCTAGCCCCCTCAAGGTCCTGGAAACCTTGCTTTCAAAATTCTTTAGAGACTTACACTATTCCTAACTCCATCCCAACTTGAAAGTATATAATCAATTGTGTGTTTATCAAAGAGAGAAAGGGGGATGGACAGATGCAGAGGGAGAGAGAGAATCTTAAGCAGGCTCTACACTCAGTGGGGAGCCCAATGCAGAGCTCGAACTCACGACCGTGGGATCATGAAATGAACTGAAATCAAGAATCTGATGCTTAACCAGCTGAACCACCCAGGTATCCCTCAAGAATTCTCTCTCGACCATTCACTCCAAACCCCCACATTTCCACATCATGATTACCCCACAGAACAACATATTGCATATGGAACGTCTCACCAGGCATCTCTACTAGGATGTCAAACCCATATCTCAAAGTTAATATGTCAAACCTGACCTCCTAATTCTTCCTACCAGCCACCTCCTGCCCTAGTTACCATGGCAGAAACGGTGACATCATTTCAGCTTCACATGGCCAAAATCTTTGGAGCTATAGTAGTCAGAATTCTATGGAGAAGCAGTGCACCAATAGGATCAACAACTTCTAGAAGGGACCTAAGAGTTTATTTGACTGAAATGCAAAGTTCAAGGTGGAGGCAATTAGTGTGGGATGAATTTGGATTAGTTTGCAGGAGCTGAATATAAAATGCCTTATGGGAACTTTATGCACGATAATGGAGAGACATTGGAAATTTTAAGGGAAGCAACAGACCTTATTTTCACTCTAAAAAATAAAATCATCAATTCCAATTTAGACAATGTAGTAGAGGGCTAAAGAGGAACGGTTGTTTATAAAATGATCTTGCCTACAATTAGTTAACTCTCAGAATTATTGTGTCTTCTTAAGGAGAGAGACACAAAAGGGCCAACAACATTATTAAAGATGGGAATCCATCCCCTACATTAAATATAAACAAAAATTATTAGGGAAAAATGATGTGACTATAGGTTTCTAAGTCTGTGTTGCATTGAAAGAAAAAGTCATTTTAAAGTAATAAACAAATATAATTGTAACAATGATTTGGGTACACATGAGAGCTGAGGAACTAATTATTTCCCCCCTCTAAAGTGCCTACTGCTGTTTATCAAGTTTGCAAGATAAATGCTTTAATTCATTACATTTACATAAATCCCCTTGCAGAGCCTTCTTTATCAGTGCACTTACAAAATGAATTGATTTTCTAACACTTTCTAACTTTTTTCAATTAGCATACTTACACTTGCACTTTATTAAATTCAGTGTTTCTTCAGTTAAAGTATCTTATCAACTTATCACAAAAAAAGTGTGGATTCCAGAATCAATCAAAATTTGAAAATTTAATTTCCTCCCTTGTGAATAGAATCCACCTTGTCTCACCTTCTGTGAGATACCCACTGCTTTCATTAAATCAAAACCAGTGACTTTGCCCTTGGTAGGTTTAGCTGCCATAAAAGAACTGAAAAATTAAATTTCAAGTTGGTACAAAAGCTTGGTATATCATGAAGAAGACTGAATAAATTTTTTTCAAAAAAATTAAACTCTCCAGGCATGAATTATCCTTAATATGAATTGTTCCCCTTTTTCTCAGAACATAGAACTTAGTTCATTTACAATTACACTACAGTCAAGAAACAAATTGGCACCCTTTATAATACTCGCTAAATATATCAGTATCATGACTATCAATATACATTTCTGTTCTTATTCACTTCTCTCAGTACCTCCTAAAAAAGGATGAAGTAGCATTTGAGAAATGGGAGGAAGAAACAGAAGGATATAGTTATAACTTTAAGCACATTAAAGAATAGAATAGCTCTGAGGTGATCTATTGTACAAATAACTCTTAGGCACTCCCAAATATTAGCCTGGACAAGAGAACAAGCTGCCTGTTCCTCATTCTTTCTGCCTGGATACAGATTGACTCAGATTTGATTTAGCTCCCGTTTTCATCCATTTCTGAATCTTCTGATTGCAAAACCAATACATCCACCTTAACTAAATTTTAGACAGTTTTCTTCCTAACTATAGGCTCCTGACATCACTTTTCTTAGAGCATTTACTTCATTCTTTCTTTGACTGAGATATAAATGTTCTACAACCCAGAAATGCCATTCTCAGACCTGCGAACCACCGTATTGAAATGTAATCATCAAGAAAGATGGTCTCAAAAAAAGAAAAGAAAGAAAGAAAGAAAGAAAGAAAGAAAGAAAGAAAGAAAAGAAAGAAAGAAAAAAAAGAAAGAAAATAAGGAAGGAAGGAAAGACAGAAAGAAAGAAAGGTCTCAGTCTCCCACTCTCTGTGAGAGGACTGGGGCCTAACTTTATAAGCACCAATTAGCAAATTCAGATGGCCTAATCACATTGACATCTAGGATTCTCCACTACTTTCCCCCTAGCTCACTCCAGTGCTTAAAAACTCTCCCACCTTTTGTTTCAGTGAAATTTAGTTCATTCCCTCTCTCCTATTGCAATAACCCTGACTCCTATTGTAATAGCCTTGAATAATGTCTCCCTTGTCTCTGGAACTCCGTCAGGTTCAATTGTCTTTGACATCACAGGCTGATGTTCTCCACTGATGGAGAAAGTCACAGACCTGTTTAAGAATAATTTTAATGGTTAAGCCCAAAAAGGAACAAGCATACAAAACTGGAGGTTTGGGCAATTGTGTCTGCTGACCAAGTGAGTTAGGGAATGTCTTTCCCTTGGTTTCCCCTTCTCATCTGCAGAAGCTCCAGTAGATAATTCCACTGTCCTGTCCCCTGCCTTCCAGGGGAAGAGGAGTAAATTGTTTATATGGTAACCTTCAGAGTAAGAGATCTGCTGACAATAAGATCATCTTGGCAGGACAGCCTGAGAGACTAAGCATTATATAAAGTGTTTGTTAAATTAATCAACCGAAATATAAACAAATAAGTTTCAAACTCAGGCACGGAACAGGTAGATCATTTCTGACATCTTCAAATGCTGTTTTTCAGGTCAGTGCTTACAACAAATTGAAGATATTAGGCTTATAAATTCTGTTTAAAATACTTAAGGGAATTTAATTAACTAAGTTGCTCAAGGAATTGATTGTTCAAGAGAGTTTAAATCATAGACTTGAGCTAATCAATTTTAATTAAAGAATAAGCAAAAGAGTAAAGGTGACTGCTCTTTCTCAAATACAATTTTTAGATCTATAAATGACATACAATTTGTGAAAAATAGCTTAAAGGCCAAAGAAAAATGTGGTTTTTGAATTTGTAACTTCGAGAAATTGTCAGTTCAACTGCAAAATGTAAAAGTATATTCATTGCCAAAAGGCATTCTAGAAACTCCCATTAACTATTAACATACCTTACTAATAATTCCAAACTTTCAGAGATTATTTTGAAAAGCATGACCACAGATGTGAATATCACTAAAAGATCAATGAAAGGATTTTGAATATTGACTATGGGCAAATTATCTGTATAAACTTCTTTGGATAGTTTTTTAAAAAAAGAAACCAACAATCAAAAGATATGGCTCTTTAAAATAAAACTTCTGTATTCTAAAATGTCAAGAAAAATATTATTTGCCATTCTTAATTTATATTTGTTAGTAAGTATATTGTTAAAAACAAGACAACAGGCCAAAAAATGGAGCTCTTTATGCCCCATATCACCATACCAAGGCTTAACTTAATCAGTTTCAGCTCTCCCAGAAATAAAATCTTAAACCAGTCATACCTGAATCACCTGATCAGCACTAGTTAGGTAATCTGCCTCATATACCCCTACAATCCCCTAATGGAAAATGACCTTGCAGTGACCAACTCGCTTCTTTGTCTACCATAACTTCCTTGTTCACACTTACCTTCTGCCTATAGAAGTCTTTCTTTTGTACAGTTCCTTAGAACTCCTTCCTATCTGCTAGATTGGATGCTACCCAGTTCGTGAATCATTGAATGAAGCCAACAAAATCCTTAGGGTTTACTCTGTTGAATTTTAGTTTTTTAACAATATAAAATTTCAATAGGTCCTTCATTACCCAGTGGTCCAACTCTACACATGAGTAGAGTTTTAATTTTTAATGTTGTAGAAACAAACTAACACAGAGTCATTTATACTGGGAATAAAATGGAGGCAGCCAATGCAGGCGTTAAAGAAAATAAAATTTAGCCTTACCTAAGTTGCAGGAATTTACAGCTCTTTTTAGAAATCAGCGGAGGACACCTGCCAGTCCTTGAATGCCAAGTCTGTACCAGCACTGGACGTCCTTATTTCCCAGACGCAACCAGCCTCGTCCATATGAGGAAGAAGACAACTAGGGTAACCAATCAGCTAGAAAAGCCAAACAACTTCCGCATTTGCCCTGTGAAGACTCCAGCTGTAAGCAACTAAGAACTCATTGTTCCCACACCTTGAGTCTTTAGATTGAAACCCTTGCAACAAGCTCATCTTTTGCTTTTGTTTTACTCAGTGTGTGGAGTTTCGTTTTTGACAATGTTTTAAGGAATGGGAGACACCTTTGTACTAGAAATAAGTATGATACAATTGTGCCCATTTAGAGAATTGCCACCTAATTTTATTACTTTAAATTATTATATAGGTAGAAGGCATTATGCTAAGTACCTTAACCTGACCATTGAGTGTCCTAGTGATGAATGTTTGGACACACAGACAAAATAGTTTTATTAAAAAAAAAAACTGAAAGGAGAGAGCTGCTCTAGAAAGCACAGTAAGATTTCATTTTTTACTGGAGTTCCCAAAGAATCATGTATATTGCTCTAAGTTATAGAATAGGTAGGAACATGACAGTGGCTCTGATGCAAATGTCTTATATGTAACTAAGTGTCCATTGTCACATGTGACATCCCCAGTCATGAAACTGCCGCTATGGGAAATATAATACATTTCAAGGGGATGCAATTTATTCTGTAGCATCAGGAAATAATTTAGTGAGAAAATGGGAACTTCCCCTACTCAAACTTATGAAGCCAGGTCCTGTTTCTTCTTTGAGTAAACCTATCACAAAGATAGCATTACCATGGAAATGGATGACAGTGGAAAGTCAGTAGCACCTACTAAAAAAAGTTAATTGCAACATTCAAGAGGAAAAACCTGGAGAGACTTCTCAGAAGCTAAGTGAAACACAGGTTTGGGTTTTAAGTGTAATTGAAGGGAAATAAACTACACAGGAATGAAAAATAGGGTAATGTGGGGAGCTGAGAAGGCAGAGTGGAAGGAGGTGACAGAGACTTTTGTAAATGGATTTGAGGGAGAAGAGGACAGAGTAAGCAGGAGCAGAGAAATTCAGAACAGCAGTTACTAAAGCAAGTTTGGTTGCTCCCATCAATAACAAAGGGAGGCCATCATTGCACAGGTAGGAAAAAGAGAACACTGGAGAAGACAGCATGTCCCAAGTCCATTCTGTTTTACCCAGCAAGGATTGACCCAGCTCTGTGAGCTATTGGAAAGAATGGCATGTGCATAGCTGAGGGAGAAATTCAGACCTATTTTTCATTCAGTTCAATAAAAACCAAGACACAATCAACATAACAAAAGGTGTGCCGATTACTTAATATAATTCTAGTGCATTCATCAAAAGCCTTTCTCTCTTCAGAGGCCTGTTCTGCATAAGTTTTTAGGTGGCTCACAGAGCTCTTGAAATGCATCATCAAAGAAACACTCATATTTACATGCATTAGCGAAAGCATAGGCAGGGCCACCTACTGGATATGTTGTGAAGTACAAGGAGAAGGTTCCCAATTAAAAATTCCTCCCTTGTGGGCTTGCTACTGTGGGGGTGGGGGGTGGGGGAATCTGCTTTGCAGAGACATTCAGGTTTAGGCAGTCTTTTCCTTGAAGTCCCAGCTTAAAATGTAAGTCTGCTTACTGGAAGGAAAACGAGATTTCTTTTTTTAGGCAGTATCCTCATACCTAATGGTTAATAACCCTGTTGATGGCAATGTGGGGCTATCTCCCCAACTTATCTTCTTTGTGAAGAACCCCCATTAATATGAGTTGGCTGGATAGAAATGTTTTATTACTGTGAACCTGCTGTCTTGATCATAGCTCACTGGACAAGGGAGGATACATGATTCCAGCTAGGTCAATCAAAATCTTTTGCTTAAGAATTTACACTGAAGTCTTTCATTCATTTTGATTGTATTTTTGTGCATTGTGTAAGGAAGTTTCATTCTTCTGCATGTTGCCATCCAGTTTTCCCAACACCATTTGTTGAAGAGGCTATCGTTTTTCCATTGGATATTCATTCCTGCTTTATGGAAGATGAGTTGACCATATAGTTGTGGGTCCATTTCTGGGTTTTCTATTCTGTTCCATTGATCTATGTGTCTGTTTTTGTGTCTGTACCATACTGTCTTAATGATTACAGGTTTGTAATACAGCTTGAAGTCTGGAATTGTGATGCCTCCAGCTTTGCTATTCTTTTTTTAAAATTGCTTTGGCTATTTAGGGTCTTTTGTGGTTCCACACAAATACCATATGATTTCACTTACACGTGGAATTTAAGAAACAAATTGGATGAACATAGGGGAAGGGGGGAAAAAAGAGAGAAGGAAACAAATCATAAGAGACTCTTAATGATAGAGAACAAACCGAGGATTGATGGAGGAGAGGTGGGGCGGATGAGCTAGATGGGTGATGGGGATTAAGGAGGGCACTTGTGATGAGCATGGAGTGTCATATGTAAGTGATAAACCACTAAAGTCTACTCCTGAAACCACTATGATCCTATTTAACTAACTAGAATTTGAATAAAGAGTTGAAGAAAAATTGAAACGGAGATATGCAGAAATAGGGAATTGCAAACCGAGATAGATAAAATAGCTCTAGGATTTTTCCCCTCAGATCTGAATTATGTAGGCATCACTTTTAAATGAGAAAAATATCATGGAATTCTGGCATGATCATAATAATTTTTTTCTACAATAAGACAAAATAATGGATAAGAATAAAACTATGTATTCATAACCACTATCCAGTTACAAATATAAAAAAAACTATATAATCAAGGTAATAAATATCATATGAAGAGAATGTTGTTTTGCTCAAAGTAAATCACTGAATGCTCAAAGTGTTATGACGATGAACCAGTTTTCCCATGACTAACCTTTATTTCAGCATGGTTGACATGGTGGGTTAACGTTACCAACATGTTATGCACCCATTGTTATAAAATGGCTTTGACTTAGTTCTTTTATCAATAGCCCTCAACATTTAGAGCAGCACTGCCTGCTTGGAACTCCATTATAAACATTCAAATTCAAGGTCTTAATGAAGCACAGAAATTCATTTACAGTATTTGGTTTTAAGATGGTTGTCTAAATGATTCAGAAGGTGTTTATTTCTTAAAAAATAATCATCATGCCAAACATCTCATATATTTAAATCCAAATAAAAATAACAAAATATATTCATTTTTGCTAAGTCTTTGCAGGTTCCAATTTGAGCCTCACTGCTCCAGAGTAACACTATCTAGTAGAACCCTCTGAGCTCATGAAAATTTCCTGTATCTGCACTATCTGATACAATAGCCACTGACCACATGTGGCTATAGAGTTACTTAAAATGTAGCTAATGTGACTGGCAAATTGAATATTAAATTTTATTTAATTTTATCTAATTTAAATTTAAATAGCCATATGTGGCTGGCAGCTGCTGTAATAGCCAGCACAGCTGTACCTTTTTTTTTGTTTTGAATACCTGTCAAATGTTGGCTTTCCAAAATATTACTAAAGCAACTTTTTGCATCACAAATTACCCATGAAATTTAGTACCTTAAAACAACAAGCGTTTATTTGCTCACATAGTCAAGAATTTGAAAGTAGCTTAGCTGAATGTCTATATGAAATATTAATATTAATACTGTTAATATAATTGTATAGTATTAATACTTTCATTAATATTTCATATAAATATTAAGACAGAGTATAAAAATAGTTTGTCCCGAGTCATTTGAATCCACACAATCTGGCTTCAAAGGCTATGCTGCTGCTGCTGCTGCTGCTGCTATTTCTTTTTTAAATCTAGCATTTATTTATTTGTTTATTATTTACTTGCTTATTTTTAAGTAGGCTCCACATCCAGTGCAGAACCCAACACAGGGCTTGAGCTCACGATCCTGAGATCAAGACCAGAGCTGAGATCAAGAGTTGGATGCTAGGGGCACCTGGAGAGCTCCGTTGTTAGGCATCAGACTTCAGCTCAGGTAATGGTCTCAAGGTTCATGGGTTCAAGCCCCACATCAGGCTCTGTGCTGACAGCTCAGAGCCTGGAGCCTGCTTCAGATCCTGTTTCTCTCTCTCTCTCTCTCTGTGCCCCTCCGCTGCTCACACTCTGTGTGTGTCTCTCTCTCTCAAAAATAAATACTAAAAAAAAAAAAAAAAAAAAAAAAGAGTTGGACACCTAACCTATTGAGCCACCCAGGTGCCCCCCAAAGGTTATGCTTCTGCTGTACTGTCCTGGTACTCTAAATGAGATCCCTGTTCACTATAGAATGATTTCCAAACTTCTTACCTTGACATGTCGAACCTCCACAATCTAGCTCACAACAACTGTAGCTAATCCCATTACTTTAATGCTCATTGACCCCAACCTCCCTCCACACTCACCCCCAACTCGCTTTGCACCACCTCTCTCTGCACCTGTACGCCTTCTGAAACCGGAAAATCTGACTGAGGCCGTGATCACAGAGAAACCAGCACTTGAGAAGCAGCAGGCCTCCCAACTGCCACGGTTTCATACATCTGAATTCAGAGGCTGTAGAATCCAACTTTGACTAACAATGCGATCTTTCAGACTGTTTCGTAAGTGTTTATTTAGACTCTCAGCTGAAGAACAAGGAAAATGAAATTTAGTGCCGAGCTGTGTGAACATGGTCTGACTCTTGGATAATTTATTTTTTATGACAGATTCCATTTTCTGCTGCTGGCGTGATTACACGGGAATACATTTGTCCACTGAGAGTGCATTTGTGTCCTTTGCATGGGCTAACTCAGTGGTAGCACTTCATTTGTGCAATATTATTCACTTATCAGCCCCAAAGACAGAACATGCTCAGAATTACTGAGTTATTGGGATGTTATTACAAGAATCAGTCTTGAGAGGCAAACGGAACATTAGTGTGTAGCTTGAGATGGTCTCATTATCTTTAAAGTGCAGATAGCATTGAGATGATTAGTTTCCTGGATAAATTTAGGCTTGAAGAGGTATGACTACGCACTCTGTCAGAAATGTTGCACTGCAGTGTTACTTATTGTGTAATGCAATTGTTGAAAACTAAAATATGTACAGGGTGAACCAGGTGGACGTGCACTAATAGGGGCTGGTACAATCCATTGGAGAATGCTCCTCTGAAAGACATCGTCACTTATCAGGTGTAGTCAGTCGTAACAGTGGAATGTGGCCCAATGTTGCTAGAAATTACAATTTTAAGGGGAATCAGATATCTGGATATCTATACCCTGATGTTGAAGTTTGGTAAGTGTGGTAGGCATAGTTCTAAGAATGACCCCTGATGATCTTCTTCCACGTGTATAATTACATGTGTATAATTTCCCTTAGACTGTGGGTGGTATCCATTACTATGATGAGGTATTATTACTCCCATGACTTTTACATCTTGTGGCAGAAGGCTGATTATCTAGGTAGGCCTAATATCATCACATACTATCCAAGGAAGAAAGCAATAGAAAGATACCACAGGCTTTTGGTAGCCTTGAAGCTATAGAAGGCTGAACCCAAGGACCGAGAAGCCCGTAGATGCTGAGATTAGTCCCAGGTTGTCAGCCAGGAAGAAAATGGGGACTTTGGTCCTTTAACCACAAGGAACTGAATCCTGCCAGAGACCTGAATAAGCTTGGAAATGAATTCTTCCCTGGAGTTTTCAAGCAAGAGCTCCTTCTAGCCAACACTTTCATTTTGGTCTTGTGAGACCCTTAGCAGAGAACCCAATGGAGCCCGGCTGACTTATGACTTACAGACTGTGAGCTAAAAAATGGGTGATGTTTTAGGTTGCTATCTATGCGGTTATTTATTACCCAGCAACAGGAAAGTAATATAGAAAGCAATTAAAATTATTTTAAAAATTGTTTGTAGATCAGTTAGTACACATCAATCAAAGAGGCATTAGTTTGCAAGCTCTGGTGTAAACTAAGGTGAGCTGAGCCAGTTCAGATGGAAAGGGGTCTAGCTTTCCTCCATCTTCTAATATAACAAACTATGCACGGTGCTTCTCATGCTCATTACTTAAAGGCATTCAAAAGAAATAATCTTTTGACTTGAAATGCAAATAAAATTGTCCACATTTTGGCTAATGGGTGAAAGCATTAGAAGAAATGCATGAGTGCATTAATAGAGACAATTTATTGGCTTTGTGGATATTTTCTGTATATTCAGTCATCGAGGTAAATGTTAGGTCACTGAGGTAAATCAAAAGGATGGGAAATTTCCTTAACATTTTTTTTTTCCTAAGAATGAACTGGGGATACTTGTGTCCTTAAAACCCTTTAATGTCCCCCTAAACAAATCAGTTTTATTTATTCTTGATCGAGAATACGAGGATGTATCTTTAAATACATGGAGACCAGGGACACCTGCGTGGTTCAGTCGGTTATGCATCCGATTTCAGCTCAGGCCATGGTCTCATGGTTCATGAGTTCGAGCCCCACATCAGACTCTCTGCTGTCAGCACAAAGGAAAGTCATGCCCTTCCCCCACTCGCATGTGCTCTCTCTCTAAAATAAATAAACACTAAACAATTTTAATAAAAAAATAATAAATAAATGGTGACTATTTGCATCCCTAAAGTTTTCTAGCTTGAATACCAGGTACTGAATATGGGAAAGTTTAGAAACTCCATAGGAGGTAGTTTCTCTTTTGGCAAACAAATTTTGGAAGATTATTCCAAGTGGCTCTGGGAATAAATTTGTTCTCGTTTCATGACCCGGTAACAACATTCTTTGGCTAAACTGTTTCTTAAATGTAAATATGATTAATCAGTAAGTACTTTCTCTTGCAGCCCTTAGAAGACTCTCATTTATTCAGTGTAGTTAACACCTAGTGTGTTCAAGGCACTGTTCAAGGATGCGAAGGGACAGATAAGACTGAAAAGACATGATAGCTATCTAGCTTCAAGTATCTTACTACTTCCTTTTCTTTTCAAATTTTTATGTTATAGTTAAAAGTGGGCCTATGTGAGTTCTATTAAAGATGCTACCAAGATTTCCCAACTATGCTCCCCCTGACACAACCAACTTGAAGACAAAAGACAGTTGGACTCACTCATCTGTGGGTGAAAAAGCTGGGGGAGATTCAGCGTCTCCCCAGTATGTGTTTCCCATTGCTTTCAGAGATTCTGCCCAAGGATGCTTACTGCTTGAAAGCTGGTAAACTGGATTTGCACACAAGCGGATTTAAGCGACCGGTCTGCCCTCTGGTAGATAAATGTGAACAGTTGCGTGTCTTATTCACATAAATTACTCTTGCTCTGGGCAAGTTCAAGTGAAGGGTAGGGCTTTTAAGAGCAGGTTAGGGCCTTGGAGAAGTTTTAAGGGTAACCCGAGTCATGATCTTCATGTGAGATTTTTACAAATGCAACTTCTTTGGGCTCTGGTTTAGCGCCCCCCCCACCCCCCCCCCCACCCCCCAGCCCGCCACACCTCACTCTTCCTTTCCAAAATATTAGGACTTTATTTGCACAAGCCCCTCACCCTGGGGGGGGGGGGAGGGGGGGAGGGGAAGATGCAGTGTCCTTCTACTGCTCTTCCCAGGTGAAATGTCTCTTCCCTATGGCCTAAGGGCAAAATGTGGGGCAAGGAGAAATATTTCCTTTCATTGGCACTTACAGTGCCTTCAAAATTAGCCATTTGTTTATGCAGTGGAGTCATAAGATAATGGATGTTCATTAAATAAAACAAATATCATAACTTTAGAGAACACAGAGGATTCTTGGTATCTGTTTGGAAGTGCTAAAACTTACATAAAATATAACTGTCACACTATCATTGTTGTTTCTTTTGTCATTTTCCTGTTAGCGTCCTATGCATATTAAACAAGGCGTGCATTTAATTAACTTGTTCTCCTTTGATTGCACAACAGAGTTTACTCTAGGATTCCACTTGTTCTTTAGGTTTATTGGAAGAGTTATATAAAGTTATTTAACATAATTTTTTAATACTTTCTAAAAATTGGATACCCTACTTTGTAGGTATATCTCTATGATATTATTATTAACACATCATAACCTTACAGAAGTTACAATTTCTTTGGCCACAAAATCTTTTTTTTCCCCCTTCAAGTTAACCCCTGGGTTGATTTCTCAATGAAAGGTAACAATGTAAAATCGCTTATGGCATTTTTCTATAGAATGTTCAAACTTATAATGTTCAAACTCCTGTTCCACTTTTGCTTTACTGATGTTAAAATCTGCAACTTGACCTTTCTTTGAAATTAATGGTCACACAGTAACTGCAGGTCGGGTTCTAGCAGTATCAATATTTGCTTGGCTGGAAAAATGTTTTCATCTGTTTGCACATGGTCTATTTTCTAGTTCTCAGAAGGTCCTGCATATCTTTTGCAATTCATTCTGTGAGGAGGAAATTTCCAGAGCAGACTGCAAATCCATGGTGTCCTGCAGGAGCAACCCAGGAATCATTCTCATGCCAGCTGGTCACCCAGAAACTTTCCTCTTCACTCGTGTCTTATGCCAATGACATTTTATTTTCAGGCTGACAGTTAATACATTAGTACCAGTTATAATTTTATTTGGTAGAATCGTCAATTCATTTTACTTCAACCCCAATGTGTGCTTGGGCTATTAATAATTTCAAATTTCTGGGGGCGCCTGGGTGGCTCAGTCGGTTGAGCGACCGACTTCGGCTCAGGTCATGATCTCGCAGTCCGTGGGTTCGAGCCCCGCGTTGGGCTCTGTGCTGACAGCTCAGAGCCTGGAGCCTGTTTCGGATTCTGTGTCTCCCTCTCTCTGACCCTCCCCCGTTTATGCTCTGTCTCTCTCTGTCTCAAAAATAAATAAACGTTTAAAAATAATTAAAAAATAATTTCAAATTTCTGAATGTGCCACCAGTATGACGGACATGTTTTTTTTTTTCAAGCTCGTTAATAAAACTCTTGGTTGATGCTGAAAAAAAAAGCAAACAGCTGAAGAGCACACTATTTAAAAAAAGAAAAGGCTAATTACTGTGCTACATTAGCAAGAGGACTACTTGCGGAATGTTCTTTATAGTCTGCTCTGTGGCTTCTGCAGATGAACTAAATTTCTAGGAGCAGAACTTTAAAAAAAATGTAGTGAAGGAAAGAAATAATCACTGAACTTCAATATATAAGGGGAAAAAAAACCGCATAATATTTGAGAAATACTTATACAGGTTTCAGGGTTTCTAGGAAACCAAATTAGCAATTAGAATGCTGTTTGGTGAACAGTGAATGTGGGCAAGGAAAGTGAATCGCCCTGAGGGATATTTTATGAAGATCAGGGAAAGCACTGCTTTAATCTGCTTCTCGTTCATATTTAGTACACAAACCCATGTTTCATGTATTTGTAGATATTTCTCTTATTCTGTCTCTAATCTCTTAAAACATTCTCTGCATTTATATATGTCAATATTATTGATAGTTTTGTAGTGAAGTTCGGATCTCACTTTGGGGGCCATTCTACTATTAAAAATGTCTTTGGTTACACTTTCTTTTTTTGTTTGTTTTTAATCTCATGAAGAGAATCGTTTCCTCACAGGCCAAAAAAAAAAAAAAAAAAAAAAACACAAAACAAAACAATTTGAGGAAAGTTCCTTCTTTATCCAAATGTAGGATGAGTAGGCATCCTTTATCGTGGGATTACAGAATAAGAAATATATATAGCAATTTGGAACTTAATTTTTTTTAATTTTTAACTGTTTTTATTTATTTTTGAGAGAGAGAGAGAGAGAGACAGAGTAAATGGGGGAGGGGCAGAGAGAGAGAGGGAGACACAGAATCCGAAGCAGGCTCCAGGCTCTGAACTGTCAGCATAGACCCCAGTGTGGGACTTGAACCCACAAGCTGTGCGATCATGACCTGAGCCTAAGTCAGACGCTTAACTGAGCCACCCAGGCACCCCAGAACTTAATTTTTAACTTAATGGTAATTATCAAAAATCTAACCTTAAAACTCATGCTCAATTTATGTTAACTCTGTTTGGAATAAGTTGCCTATGTGAATCTACCTTTTAACCGTACATTTTTGAATTCTAAGTACAAATCCGGTTCTTCTGATAAAGATTGTGTCCAAATTGACATGCGTTATAAGCATAAAATACATGCTGGATTTTGAAGACTTAGTTAAAAAATAAAAGAAAATGCAAAACATATTAAGCATCTTCTTTAAAACATTTCAGCTTGAGGCTAAATGGCTCAACTGGGTGGCTCAATCAGTTGAGCACCCGACTTCCGCTCAGGTCATGATCTCACCATTCCTGAGTTCGAGGCCGCCTTGGGCTCTGTGCTGACATCTCAGAGGCTGGAGCCTGCTTCAGATTCTGTGTCTCCCTCACTCTCTGCACACCCCCCACCCCACTCGCATTGTGGTTTTCTCTCTGTCAAAAATAAACATTTAAATTAAAATAATAAAATAAAATAACATTCAGCTTGATTATATGATGAAATGATAATATTTTTGATATGTTAGGATAATAAAGTACATTGTTATAATCAATTTCACTTTTCTATTATATGGCTACTGAAAAATTTTAAATTGTGTGTGTGGCTCTCATATTTCTATCATAGGTGCTGCAAGAGTCCAGAATATGAGGCCTCCCAGCAAACATAGTCCATGTGTATTTCCCTTCTCTGAGAAACCACTGGTATGGAAAACACCCTCCTCTAGCTTCCAGTGGCCAGACTGGAGGATTTATCTCCACACTTTGAGCCTGACTCTGGCTGTTCATTGTGCTTGCTTTTGACCTTCATAGTTCAACTAATACCAGGCTCCTGGTTGCATTTCCCCATCACTCTCAGAGTTTCTAGCCCACCAGAAACCAACTACAGAGATTGCCAGTCCGTACAACCAGTGGTAACTCACAGAAGGGCTAGACAAGGGAATGAAAGCAGTTTACCAGGACAGCCATTTGGGAACTAGGCAACTCACCTTCGGAGAGGTGCTGATGTTAGGCAAATGATCATTCCACCACTTGGGAATTTGGTCCAGCTTCTATACCTTGGACATCTTATACCCAGCTGCCTCAAATTGACACACTGAATACAACTATTGAAAATACAAGGACTCAAGTGTTCATGGATGGGCTATGACTAGACTTCTAGATTTTCTACTATTCCCTGGGAATATGGTTTTTGGGAACTGATAAATACACATCATTTGTATCACAATGATGTCTGGAATGACTCCTGTTACATTGCATGTATTTAATTATCTATCACCATCTTTAGGGGATAAAACCTAGATGAACACATATGATGGGTTAGTTGATTCTTCCTGGACAAATCACAAAACATCACAAGGATACAGATTTCTGACTTCAAATTAATGGTCTTTCCATTACATTATACCCCTTCTTTATAAATGTCACATTAAATGGGCATAGATATATTATGCAAATTGGAAAATAAAGGCCAAGTGAACTATAAAGATGTCCACCACACCTCTCAAGTTTTATTCCCAGTCTTCTTGACTTGGTCAACATCTTTCCTGGGGGAAAACATCCCAGAATGAAATTCACAACTCCACTTCTCATTTCTATGTGAAGAACTCCTATTTTGATCTTTTCAGCCTCCACTTGTCTTCTAGGCTCTAGCACTACACTTCCAACAGTTTTATCCATTTCCCCAAAAACCCACACGCTTAAATTGTACTATATATAACTAAGTCATCTTCAAAGAACTTGAAAAGCAGAAAGAAAAAGAAAACTTGGTAGAAAGTATGGTAGTACATTACATCTAAAGGGAAAACAAATCCTAAGTGGGAGGCAATATTTTGTCTGTACAGGGTTACACACACCCTCAGGTTATCCACTTCCTTCCTTGGTCACAGCTTTTTAAAAAAATTTTTTTAAATGTTTCTATTTATTTTTGAGAGAGAGAAAGAGAAAGAGAAAAGGGGGGAGGGGCAGAGAGAGCAAGGGGAGGGGCAGAGAGAGAGGGAGACACAGAAATGGAAGATGGCTCCAGGCTCTGAGCTGTCAGCACAGAGCCTGACGCAGGGCTTGAACTCACAGAGTGTGAGATCATGACCTGAACTGAAGTCAGACGCCCAACCGACTGAGCCACCCAAGCACCCTGCTTGGTCTGTAGCTTTTATTTATATGGCTTCCCAGGAAGCTCCTCACCTGTAATAGTGGCTCTTCTTGAGTTCAGTGTTTTTGTTTTACAAAAGCTAAAGTTCCATTGCTATCTCCATATACAGAAATAGTTTTTTTTTTCAATATGTATGCATTCAGAATATACTATATTGTTATATTCTAAGCCCTGAGATTGCATGATAAGTGGCATAAGCATGTAAGATATATATATATATACATATGTATATTATGTAAGATGATTATATATAATTTCTAGAAAAGCAAATAAATCAGACTCTTGACTTAGTCTGGAGGACCAGAAAGGCTTATCTAAAGTAATGGGATTGGAGACTGTGTAAAGGCCTTGGGGTAAAAGGAAGTAAATTACTGTAAAAGAAATATTGTTTCAAACCTAGTCTGGGACAAAATGTTATCGCTTGATATAATTAGCAATCTCCTTATTTGAATAGCTCAGAACTCTGGTAATTTGTTTTGCAATTTCCATAATTGTTTAATTATTTATGGGATAAATATTGGTCTTGGGAAACCAGTCACTCCTGCCTCCACCCGACAATCAAGGGTGAAGGAGAGAAACTTTTAAATTGGCCCACTAGAGGTTTTTCCCATGTAGCAAGATAATAATAAAACTCTGACACATGCTCATAGGTAAATTGTCTGGAAAGCTGTGGTTATTGTCTCAGTGATTACTTCCACGTCTGCAATTAGGTTACAATAACAGAGAACAGAACCAAAATAGGGGCACTGGATGTGTGAAAAAGGCAGCTCAGGGAGAAGCAAAATCCAAGTTGAGAAAGGAATTGTCCTTTGATATTGGAATCTTATTCGTTAACACGAAATATAAAAGAGAGGGGGTGTGTGATCACGTTTACATTTTATAAAGATCAGTCTTTCAATACTGGTGCTATCCGACAGGAATAGAAATATGTGTGTCACAAATACAGGCAACATATATTTAATGGTAAATTTTCTAGCAGCCACGTTAAAAAGGTAAAGAGAATCAGGTGAGTTACTTACATTACTATACTTAATACAACCCAATATATTAACAGTATTTTAACATATAATCAATGTAAAAAATCATTTACTCCGTTGTTCATCAACTTAATACCATGCTATTCTAAAATATTAAGGTGAATTGTTAAAAGTTCCAGTGACAAAGGAAAAGTTTATTATTATTTTTTACAATTTTATGGAAAACAGCTTGACAACTTTCATTTTCCTCTACTAAGATCATAGTTCAGAATGTCTTATGTTTAATTTCTATGAATATGTTTTCTTATTGATGAACTCCTACCTAAGTAAGAGATAATGGATACTTCACGAAGAAATCCTCTGCATCATTATCCAGATCATTTCCACTAAACTAAAAATAATATTGCACTCTGTAATGAAATAGTTTACTTGTTGGTGCCACCCTACAACCCAATAAAGCAAAACACAACGGAAACTTCTTTTTTAAACATCTTCACTGATCAAAGACATAGAACTAGACATTTTTAAGGTGGCTTATTTCTTATAAAAACATAGGGCCTTTTTAAATGTGAAAATCCAAAAGGCTGAAATGAAGACATTTGAATTTCTCCGAATTCAAATATAATTCATGGGATCATTCATTCTATCAGTGTCTGAAAACAATCTTATGAATAGATACTATAGTTATCCCACTTTATAGGTGAGAAAACTGGATGGAAGACATTTTTAGCAAGACTAAATATTACCAGTTTACAAATTGAATCCTGAGAATATGTTATACTACGGATATAATTCCTATCATGGCTGTGTCATTGCAGCAACTAACATTTATTCCAAGTTTCATGAATGCTAGACATTGTTCTAAGTGCTTTACAGATCTTAACTCAGTCCTCCAACAGCCCTACAGGTTGGTATCCTTACTATCTCTCTTTTCTACATGAGGAAATTAAAAGATAAATTCTTTTCTTTTTAAGTTTATTTTTAGAGAGAGAGAGTGAGTGACTGAGAGTGAGATGCGAAGGGGTAGAGAGAGGGAGAGAGGGAGAGAGAGAATTGTGAGATCTCACGAACTGTGAGATCATGACCTGAGCCGAAATCAAGGGTTAGACACTTAACCAACTGAGCCCCTCTGGTGCCCCTCATTAAATCCTCTTTTAAACTTTTAGTTCTAAAATATGTTAAAGCAGAATAATTTGGGGGGGTGCCTAATTTTTTAATTGAGATTATAAAAACTCCCTTTATATTAGAATTTTTTTTCAAAATACCTTAGGTTCCAACTCCAGTAAATATAACGTATATTTGGATGATATAAGTAGGTTTTTGTAAAAATTTTTAATGTTTATTTTTGAGAGACAGAGATGGGGGGGTGGGGGGGAAAGGGCAGAGACACATACACACACAGAATCTGAAGCAGGCTCTAGGCTCTGAGCTATCAGCACAGAGCCTGATGTGGAGCTCGAGCTCATGAACTGCGAGATCATGACCTGAGCCAAAGTGGGACGCTCAACTGACTGAGCCACCCAGGTGCCCCAATATAAGTAGGGTTTTGAGTTTCTTAAAGTTTATTTATTGAGAGAGAGAGCGTGAGCAGGGGAGGGGCAGAGAGAGGGAGAATCCCAAGTAGGCTCCACGCAGTCAGTTTGCAAAGCCCGATGCAGGGCTTGAACCCACAAAACCATAAGATCATGACCCTGAGCCAAAGTCAAGAGTTGGATGCTTTTCTTTTCTTTTTGTTCTTTTTGAGAGTATTTATTCATTTTTTTATCTAAATCAAAATTGGTGAACATACAGTGTAGTAATGATTTCAGCTATAGAATTTAGTGATTCCTCACTTACATACAACACCCAGTGCACGTTCCAAAAAGTGCCCTCTTTAATGCCCATCACCCATTTAGCCCAACGCCCCACCCAACACCTCTCTAGCAATGCTCAGTTTGTTCCCTGAATTTAAGAGTCTCTAATGGTTGGGGCATCTGCGCGGCTCAGTTGGTTAAGTGTCTGACTCTTGATTTTGGCTCAGGTCATGATCTCACAGTTTGTGAGTTGGAGCTCCACAGCCAGCTCCCCGTTGACAGCGCAGAGCCTGTTTTGGATTCTCTGTCTCTCTGTCTCTCTTTCTCCCTCTGCCACCCTCCTCCTCAAAAGTAAACTTAAAAAAAAAAAAAAAAAAAAAAGAGTCTCTTAAGGTTTGCTTAAGAATTGGACGCTTAACCAACCAAGCCACCCAGGTGTAGAGAGAGCCACCCTCTCTCTCTGCCCCTTCCACATGCTCTCTCTTTCTCAAAATAAGTATTTTAGAAAATCGAGGATTTAATGAAATATAAACAAAGAAACACTTAAGTTGATTTAGGTAATATCAATATTCTATTTTATATCAATTCTTATTTTATAATCAAACATTTACACTAGTCAGAGTTTTCTAAAAATACTGAATAAATTTCATTAAAAATATTTCTAGTACCCTCAGTTTATTTATTTCTAGTACCGTCAGTTTATTTATTTCTAGTACCCTCGGTTTATTAAAATCTATGTGGTTCTTTCTGTAAGATATAAAAAATGAAAATTTACACACATCCCTGTTGATGGCGGATTAATAGCACAAGCAACGTTTGAAAGCTTGACACTTTTGGCACATGGTTATTCAGTTTTTCTCCACACACAGACACCACACCTCGTTGTCAATAAATAATTCCACTTTAATGGCAAAGTAATAATTTAGACAGATACAGGGTGCACATTTGCAAAAAAATATATGCAAGCTGGTTTACAAGCTAGAGGAACAATAAACCAATAGAAAATACATCATCCAGTTAAGTCCATTGACACCAAGTACTTATTGTCGGGGCTTTACAAAGACTACAAAACTTTTCAGATGATTTATTTCACTGTTTCTGCCTATTTACATGATATGTTACATCAAAAATGTACAAAATATAAAATGTTTACAGACAAATGTTTCACAAACTAGTTTAAGTTGTAAACTAGGTGAACCTACTGGGATGTATTGCAGGGATTTCTGTTTATGATCATGTTTGGACTGTGTTTCTCGAAATGGCAGGGAAAGATTAGCAATTGTTTTAGATCACGTATTATACAAGGGCAACTAGTCACTCATCCAGCTACATATAGTGATGTTTCAAAACAGCTTTGATCCATGTTTGAGGCTTCAAAGTCAGGGTGACAATTCTATGTGCATAAATTCGGTTCAGATTTCCCTTAGGGCAATAGCACCGGGTAGGACCTAGAGACTTAGAGACACTCTGAAAACTGCACCGATGTCTTGTGTTGTTATTGTTCTAGAGCAACTGACCCACGGGTGGTCACAGAGAGTAGCACCAATCGCACCTCCTGAAAGCAACATATTTTCACGTGCATAGAACAAGTCTACACCATGGCCTAGCCCTTCGGTTCTAAAAACTTAAAGACCCGTCCTGTGTATGGTGGTAACTTCTCCAATGATTCCCATCAGTTTTCATGGACTCTCTTTAAAGCCTGCCACAACAGATGCACTTTTGGACATTTTTCTTTTCCAAATACGTATTGGCTTCATGAACAGTTTTGAAGCATGCTCACTCTAGCACTGATAGCTCCTGCATAGTCATAACAACTGTAAGTACAGGACAAACACGCCGGATAATAACAGCTTCGAGGGTTTGCATTCTGTATTTGTTTGCAATGTACAGGAAATCTCAGCAAGCGAAACACCGCTTAACACCAACGGGAGAAGATACATTTTCGTGTGTGTCTGCTTGGATTTGTGCGAGTTTTTAAAATGATTATTTACAATACCTACCCAGTAGACTGTGCAAATCTAACCTTTTACAGTATAAACGCTTCCTCTTCCACAGTGACTACACTGCTTCAGTGTTCTTTAATGCTGAATTTCTCATGTACGACAATAGCAATCGAAACAACATGCTCAAAACTAAGAGTAACAGTAATAAGAAAAGGAATCGGGGAGGAAAGCCAGACAGTTGTGCTCATGTTGCATCTCCAAATCTCCCTCCTTCTAAAACTCTCTTGCCTATAACTGGATGGAGTTCAGCCACACATCTTCGCTTTTAAGTGACGGTCAGAGAGGGTTTCCGGGTTACTTGAATATTTTGGAGGAAAGGCAATCTAAATACCCCAGGTAAAAATACTGATTTTTTTTTCTCCTAACCAATTCTTCCAAAAAAAAAAAAAAAAAAAGATATATAGAGATGAGGCTATTGTATTAACTGGCATTGCTTGGTTGTAAATGAAAAGACAGTGGAAATTACCAGTGGTTTAGGATTTAAACCAGCTGTTAAACTGTTGTAGAAATCTGTTTTAAGGCAGTGAGACAGCACCATAGGAAATGTCCCTTCTTTCACTGAAAAGGCTCAAACGAACGAAGCCCTAAAAAAGCCTTTTGTCAGTGTCGACTATTAATTGGTATAAAACTCTTGTTAAGGGAGTGGGCAGGTGGTTTACAAAGACCACTGTGGTAAAAACAACCTTATAAAACCTGTGACTCATACACGGAAAAGTGGGCGGAGCACATCGTGTGAACGTGGCAGTTAGGAATCACATTGGCACGTATCCAGTTCGCCGCAGTAGTGTTTTCCTGGCGGTAGCACAATTCCCTTAGTGCTGATGGAGGGCTGGCCTCGCGGCTGCATTTTGCAATGGGGTGAGCGCACCACACGAACACTACTGGAGCCCTGGGACCAGCACCATGTGGCACAAGGGAGGCTGGGCGGAGAAGGGGCCCTGCCTGGGGAGGACGGCCCATCAGAGGAAACGACAGGAGGGGACAAAAAAAGGTCTGCACTGTAAACTTTTAAAGAGGAGAAAAATAAAGTCCAGTTTGGCTATCCCGTGTGCAATCTATTCGGTTGCCCTGTCATTAGGGTCCTTTCCAGTTGAGCAGTGGAGCCGTACGTCACTCCACGGATATAAAAACGCCTAGAAACAAAATAAAGTTAAGCTCCCATCTCAATTTAGCATCTTGGCGGTTCAGACTCGGTTCAGCTGCCTCCTTGGAGACCACAACTCTGGGTCAGGGCCCCTGACAGGGTGCTTTCATATTGGCAGTGGTTTAGTGAAAATACTTTACTTTTTACACATTTCGAAAAAAGCATGAGTCTCTTCCCCTAACTTTTTTCACCCTCTAGAGAGTAGACTCGAGAGATGAATCTAAGATGTCTTCTTGGTGGCTGGTGCTATCGCTGTCACAGCTTTGTGTGCCCGAGTAATTGGCTGCTTCTTGGAGTTTCATTAGCATATTCATCTGAAGAAAGAAAAAGAGACATCGATGTAGGCAGTGATGCAGTGAGCGAGCCAGCCCCACAAAACACACGGCCCTGAGCCACACCGAGGCACCGTCTCATCCCGTCCAAGTGAAACGGGAAAACAATCTGAGATTTTTATTAGTTGCCTCCAGCTCCTACACGGTTTCTCCCAAACACGGCTACGCCACCAAACCATAAGGACAAAACAGGGCCTCGAGACAGCTCTTTTATTTGGGGTCGTGAATGAATACTGCTCCAGCAGGGCGACTGGGAAGGAAGCCTTATCACAGCTGGACATCTGGGCTCTTTGCTGGAGAGTTCGCCAAGCTGCCTAGCTTTTTGGCGGGGAGAAGCAGAAAGCATTGAATGGCAACGGAAAGTCGTGAATGTTCATACACACGCAGACGCGCACACAGGCGCCCACTCGCGCTCCCCTGAGAGAAGGAGGGGACGGAGGGGAATGAAGCCAGCTGCCGCACTCAAGCACACCATCTGCTGTTCAGGAGCTGACCTCCAAGGAGGTGAGTGAATGAAGCCGACCATGAGTGTTGGAAGAGGGAGAAGGAAAGAATCCCTGTCAAGTTTCTGACGTTGTTGAAATTTCTGGCTAAAATATGATTGCTACGCCACTGAAAACAAGAGCCGCCTTCTGGAACAGCAGCAGCTGTCTCAGGTCTCCCAGCTTGATAGGACAATGGTAATATGTGTTCCAGTAAAAGGGGCATATGCGTGAAAGCACCTGGGGAGAAAGACAGCTAGCGTGTCCATGTCTTACAAAATAAAAGGCAGCCACCTTGCTTGGCTTGTGGTAAGATCTGCAGACCCACTTTGGAGACAAAAGAAAAATTGTTTAAAAGCAAATTGTGGATGGATTGTGCAACCATTTGAGAAAGTGCAGAAAAACTGGCACCTGTCTTCATGAAAGGAGTGGACTTGTTTTCTTGTCGAGGGATTCTATAAATTGTAATCATCTTTCTGTTGTTTAATACAGACTAATGTATTATTGTATAAAGTCATCAAAGTTGTTCTTTTTTTTTTCCAACCTAGAGAAATAGAGAATCTGATCCAAAAGAAAAAAAAATCTAAAAAAAGGATTCCTTAGTGATATGTTAGGCTATGCATGCCTGCGGGCTCAGTGTAAAATGTGTGTTCAATAAATGCTTTTGAAATAAATGATAAACTGATAATCACCAATTACAGCAAGTATGCCTTTCTCACCAAGAAGTTCACAGTTTATAGCACATTTTAAAGCCATTTTAATATTCTTCAGGACAATATTTTTCAACATAATTGTTAGTCTAACTCTCTGAATTTATTCAATCAGCTACATACAGATTTGAAAGTAGTGACAATCTCTCAAACCCAATAAGGCAAAAAGCCAAATCTCCATCAACGCTTCCTTTCTCTGTCTCCCTCTCTCCCTCTCTCTCTCTCACCCACACACCCTAACCTCCATTCACATTCATACTGTCTCTCTCCTTTCTGGTGTCAATTCCTCCCACATTAGTCGCCAGCTGTATGTTCAAGCATTTGAGTAAAGAGAATTTGTGAAACGCAATTGTGTGTTGAGCGTCCTCCTGATTTACTAAGAGTAGAAATTGTAAATGAAGTCCGTTTAATGGGTTATTATTCTATCTCACTCATAAATGTTTCAAATCGCTTGAATGCTGAATGCTATAAACGTTTTATTATATAACAGAAGTGTTATTAAAGTCTTAATCTATGAAAATTGTGCCATATAGTAAATACATTTTGTTAGAATAAGTTCCAAGTCTCAGATCCATAATAAATGTACACAAGGGATTTACTTTGCTTTCTCACAGTGCTGCTCTATGAGTTCAGGTCAAAGGAGATTACAAGAGGGGGCAAGGTTACATCTGAACCAATAGTCATTGGGATAAATCATTATTTTCTGCACAAGAATTTCCCTCCTCTCCTCTGCCTTGTCCTTGGTCAGGTCCTTATCACCCCTGCTATTTACAAATCTGCTGGGCTCCCAGCCTCCAGCCTCTCTCTTTTAATCTGTCCTCTGTTCTGTTACCAAAGCGATCTTTATAACTTGCAAATCTTGCTAAGGTAAATTAAGAGCCCTGCCCAAACACCTTTGGTAATGCCTCATTATCTGTGTGATAAAGTTCTGAATTCCTTCAAAGATAAAAAAGCCTTGGGCATAATGTAGCAATTGCAGACTTTTGTAGCTTCAGTTGTTCTTGCCCCTTTTGTTCTAATCACACCAATCTGCATATAGCTTCCTAAACTCATCATTTTTATTATACTGTTTCACAGTTCCCCTGCTGCTTCCTTAATCTTGGATGTTCTCCAGCCAACCACAAGATGAACTTCTATTCGTCCTTCCAGACGCAGCTCAAGTATCTCCTTCTCTGTGAAGCTTTCTTCTAATCACTTCCTCGATGGACTCACAACTTCACCTAGCATGTGACTACTATTCTTTAACTATAATTTATATAAGTAGACATCTCTCTACACTAATGGACTGTGAGCTTCTTGGGATCAGAAATGATATTTTATTTATGTCCTGACCACCAGGTCTTAGCCCTGAGTACATACTTATTAATACTTATGGAACTATGAATGAGTTTGTTGATAATGAATCAAATACTGGGAGATGCATCAAAAACCTGAATCCTTGTTCATATCCAAACATATATTTCTGACATTAAATAGTGGATTTTTTCCCAAATACTTTTTATTTAGATTGGACCGCAAATATATTTTACTTGATGTTAGTAATTATAGAACTACAACAAAATAAAAGCAGATCAAGAGGATATTTATTTTTTTATCAGAATATGCCTGATCTAAAGATTTACTTTTAGATAAGTCTTCTATTTAACATTTCATAATCCCTGTTTCTTAAGATATTTAGTTGAGCAGCTGTTTAAGAATCAGATTTTTTTAACCCTAATTTTCCCTCAGTATGGGAGATTCTGGACCTCTTTTCCACACTAGAAGACAAGAGCATTTAGAGCCAGGGAAGATTGCAGGGTTTAGCTGATGAGGAGTGTGGGAATTGGGAAAGCTGAGGGCATAACTTACTCTACAGTATAATTTCAAAACAAACGCTATAAAACCTCTCCCTACTGCAGACACAGTCTATCAACACTACAAAGGTAAGACTAGAAGTAATAAAAAAAATTCATATGTGATAACCCATACTTGTACTCTAAAGCTTATATTTACTGTTAAATGTTAACCATTCTGTAAGCAATTAATTAGTGTATGCTCACAATTATGTTGCATCCAAACCAATCCCTCCACCACTGTTGATTTCAAGCTATGTACAAGCTAAAGGGCCAGCTACCTGTAATAAAAATACAAGTCTAGGCCCTTAAGGATTTGATGGTCTAGAGCAAAAGTCCAATATAGGAAGTCCTATATAGGAGTTCCCCGGACTCTGAGCAGGTCTATAAGTATTACTTCCATGACTCTATGGAAGCCTTTGAAATAGTACGCAAATTTTCCTGTGTGTGAGTGCACTTTGCTGGGAAAAAGATCTTAAAAATCTCTGAGGCTGTTCACATGTAACCCCCAAAATGTTAAGAATGGTCATCTGGGATGATAACGTTGTATATGTATTGGGGTTGAGAGTATAGGAATATTCCAGAAAATATCAAGTCATTTTATGTTCTTGGGTATAATCATAGGTTATGATTTTTAATCATTTTCTTTTTTGTTCATTTAAGTAGCAAAATGGCTTTTTTTTCAGTATCTTTTCTTTCTGTATGGAATGTGCAAGTCCAGTGATTTCTTTAGAATGGTAAGCTAATAAACGCACTACATTTGATACCAATCTATACAAATGCATCTACAAACATAAAAAAAAAATACATAAAGATAAAATATCTTCCTAATAATACCCTTTACTTAATATTTTCAGAGTACTCATACTTTGGAGTTTCACTCATCTTTATGAAGCTACACACAATTGCAAATTCAGCGGGACAGGGAGAATCAGGGAGAATAAGTCCCCTTTGATTTCCAAGTCAGTTGGTTCTTTACCACAGGCAACAAAAGACTAATTCTAAATTTAGTCAAACTAGTTGATATATGTAAAATATTCTTTAGTTCTCCAAGTGTATGTTACATTATTTTCTTTTTCACAATTTAAACACAAAATTCAGTGTTCTCTTAAATACCTAGTGAATCGAGTCTGTAATGTTGAAGATTCATTAATTTATTTACACAGTTTTACACCTAGTAAGATAAAAATTAGGGTCAAAGAATATGGCCTAGTTTTAGTGTTTCTTGATTTTTAAGCATTCAAGGTTGGCCTTTAAGAATTTCACCCAATGAAAGCAGACCAAAGGTAAGAGTTAAAACTGAATACCTGTATCAGGACAGTACCAAATCCTACCTAAGATAACTATATCCTTGGTACAAATGACTAAATATTGATGACCACACACTGTAATTAAACTTATATTAGAAGGATCACACATCAGTTTCTTACCAGAGGATCCCCTTCCGTGTCACTTTGTGGAATGTGCTTTGAGGTTGTGGCTTCCTTAGTGGCTATGCAGCCTTCGTACCCAACATCTTCTGGTCGCAACTGAAGTAATGCTGGACCATCCTGAGGCAGAGATGCTGAGCTCCATGGGTATGTGTCAAGCACCCACTTTGAGGGGTCTTCCCAAGGTGCCCGTTTCCCATACATCTAAAAAATGGTTACATATTTAATAAATATAAAATATATTTCTATTCAGTAAAACAGGTGACACTAACTTACTGATTCCTTTGCACCCTGAGTTCTTAGGGACCTTTCAAGCGGATTGTGTCTGTATACAACTTTTCAGATTATAAATACACATCTGTGTACATATCTCTCTGGAAACTTGAAGGAGAAACAAAATGAAGCTGACCATTTGGGCTAGGTGGTCACCGTTTGGGAGACAGGGTGAGGGACGTTTATGTAAAACGCATATAAATATCACAGCGCACATTTATCTTTATTAGTAATTTTATTAACCAAAAGAAAACTCACAGCTGAGAAAGAAATGTTCCAGTGAGGGAGAACTGAAACAAGGCATGCTAGACAGTAAACAGAGTTCTCTACTAAAGTGCACTTTGGGAAGATGATAAATCAAATGAGAGACTTTTTCTCTGTCAACCTCATTCTACTCAAACTTTCTTTGAAAATAAGGATCCTTTCTCTGATAGCCATTTTCTTTGGATTAATTTCCCCCAATAATTTCATTGTTCCTTGTAAAAACTCTTTTTAGATATATGTTTATAAGGTCAGTGGTAAAAGAAGAGAAAAAGGGGAAATGGAAGGACTCAAGTGGAAGCAGTATGAAAGAGATAATAAAGCCTTGTTAAAGTACTGGCAGTGGATTCGAGGGGAGAAGACGAGTACAAGATATGCTAAAAGTTTTTTAAGCTGGAAGAAAAAATGAAACTATTAAGAAGGGCACACGGAAGAGAAAGAGGTAGAGGGGACTTTGTAAACAATCACAAGGCCGCAGGGGGACAGAAAGACAAGCTAAAATGAAGAGGAGACAGCAGTAACATGGGCAAACTTGTTCTTTGATGTACTTCCCTTTCTCCTTGACCTGCTCCACTGAGGGCAATCCTGGTTACCAGGTGCATATTTGGTCCCAGATAGCATACTGTGAGCTGTTCTATATGGCTTATTGTGGTTCAGTTAGACAAGAGCAAAATGGTGGACATTGACACCATAAAAGACACATGGATTGCCTTCGAATTATCTTTTGGGTTTCTCCTGGAGGAACTATGCAGGGTTGTGTCAGCCTTGACTTGAGAGAGCGAGAGAGAGAGAGAGAGAGAGAGAGAGAGAGAGAGGAGGCGAGGTCCTGATATCTGTGTTTTTTCTGGGGGATGATGGCAGGAGTAGCAATCCCAGATTTTTTTTTTTTTTTTTATATAGTTATCTTGTTTTGGAGCAAAAGTTTTCTCTAGTTAAAAACCTGCTTTATAGATCTGTAAGACAAAGCATGCTATACAAGTTAAGCCAACTGAACGAAAATTTATATTTCTTGGAAAATATATGTTACAAAAAGAATATGAAATTCTAGAATCAACTGATGACAACCTTTTAATGAATCACCAAGGAGAGCAAAATTGGAGGTGGCTAATAAAATGCTAAATATTGGGGTGCCTGGGTGGCTCAGTCGGTTAAGTGTCCGACTTCGGCTCAGGTCACGATCTCATGGTTTGTGAGTTCGAGCCCCACGTCAGGCTCTGTGCTGACAGCTCAGAGCCTGGAGCCTGCTTTGGATTCTGTGTCTCCTTCTCCCTCTGCCCCTCCTCAACTTGTGCTCTGTCTCTCTCTGTCTCTCAAAAAAAAAAAAAAAAAAAAAAAAAAAAAAAAAAAAAAAAAAAAAAAAGTAAAAAAAAAAAAAGAAATGTTTTTATATTAAAATAAATAAATAAATAAATAAAATAAAATGCTAAATAGGTCCAATTCTATATTTCAGAGTAAAATAGATACTATATAAAAGTAACGGAAAGCAGATATAGTTAAGTATTTAGAATACTATAAGTAGATTGTTCACATTTCAAGAAAGGTAGAATCACCAGAATAAAAATCAGAATCCATTGTTATCACCAGAGGTTTTTTTTTTTTTTTTTTTCCAACTAGAACATCTGGCAGAGAGTATCCCCATATGGTTCCTCATCAAAGCATTCATTTAAAAATAAATTTTTCCACTCCTCTCAACTCAGATTTTCATCTTTGCAGTCAGGCTTTGTTTTTTCACCTCTTGTTCTAATTCAAGGTTTTGAATCCAAGGAAATGGTTTATAACACACGCGATTCCCTTTCTTCCTGCTCTTACAGAAAACATATACGTGGACCACCCCAGGAATATCATCTGCCAATGGATTTCTGGATTTCTTATCTCTCCATTGTGTTAGATTTCCCCCTGTACACTCCCTGCATCATGGTTGATTTAGTATTCACACTAACCTATTACTAAACATCTACACCCACAGCAAGAAACAAGACATTTCTACCCCTCTTCAAAAATAATTTTGAGGGGTGCCTGGGTGGCTCATTTGGTTAAGTGACCGACTCTTGATTTTGGTTCAGGTCATGATTGAACGTAGATTGATGAGTTTAAGCCCACATTGGGCTCTTAACTGACAGTGCTGAGCCTGCTTATGATTCTCTCTCCCTGCCCCTCCCCTACTTGTGCGCATGCACGCTTGTCTCTCTCTCAAAATAAGTGAACTTAAAAAAATAGTAATTTTGAAATATCTCCCAGTTTTAGTCTGGGAAACACATTACTCTAATGGTCATGCGTTTGCCTAAATGGAAGCTGTATGAAATTATAATTTTCAGAATAGTGTTTTATAAATAATACTGATTAAAATATTAAAAAAAGAACTTATGTACTTTTTTTGAAGTTTATTTATTTTGAGAGAGAGAGAGAGAGAGAGACACACACACCATGAGTGGGGGAGGGGCAGAGGGAGACAGAGACAGAGAATCCCAAGCAGGCTCTGCATTGTCTGCATGGAGCCTAACATGGGGCTTGGATCCATAAACCCTGAGATCATGACCTGAGCAGAAACCAAGAGTCAGATGCTTAACTGATTGAACCACCCAGGCACCCTAGAACTTATGCCCTTTTCAAAAATGATATCTAAGGAAGCTCAGTATTCTTAGGTATTACTGTTTTTGAGTTTGTAAAAGCTTCTTTTTCTTTATATGTATTAGCAAGTACAAAATACAAAGAATTTTATATATGAAGACTTGGATGATAGCTTATTAATACTGAAACTATCTGAAAAAAACATATAATTCATTTAGATATTAGTTTTCATAATTATGAATTCTAGAATATTATACATTTTCATATATTTTTTTTTTGCATAAATGATTGAAATTGAGAGACTCATATCTTAGCCTAATAGTTTTAGAGGAATCCAGAAAAGTGATGTATTAAACTTAAAAAACAGAAACCTTTGGTATAGTCTTTTATTTTGTTGAAACCATTTACTGGGGCTAGATTGGCTCATACTCTTAAAATACGAAAATGGATTATTTAAATCTGCAAACCAGTTGATAGCATTCTCTAGGGTTATTATCTCTGAACATCCTCATCCACATAATATTTATCATGTTCACCAGAACCATCATGATGGTTCCAAATACTGCCAGACTGTTATACTAGGTGAGGAGAGCATGCTGGGAAAGAAAGGGAAAGGACACTGCAAATGGCAAGATTTCATTCTTTTCGATCCTACCATAGTTTTCATTTATTTTACTTTTAATTTTTTTAGTGTTTGTTTACTTTTTGAGAGAGTGAGTGAGCATGAGTGGGGGAGGGGCAGAGAGAGGGAGACACAGAATCTCCTGAAGCAGACTCCAGGTGCTGAGAGGTCAGCACAGAGCCCGACACAGGGCTTGAACCCATAAACTGTGAGATCAAGACTGAGCTGAAGTCAGACGCTTTACCGACTGAGCCATCCAGGCCCTCCCCTACCATAGGTTTTAAAAAGTCAACTGCCTTAGAATTTAGAGCACTCCCTCAAGATAGTAAAGGATCTTACAAGTGACATTAAAGGGCTTCAAAAAATGAAACATGCTAAAAACAGGGAACCTGTAAGCAAAAACTATTTGTTGCAAATTACATGATAAATGAATAAGTGTTCAAGACCCATGTAAACAAGCCTGTCTTATAAGATGTAGCACTGTCCAATTAACTGGCTATCAACTAACTGCTATTATCCATGGCAATAAATTTGACTTTAAATGGGTGGTTGTTGGAATAAGTGTTTTCTCTTTCTTCTACATATTTATTCTCAGAAGAGAACACATAGATAAATAAAGTGCGATATATTAGCTGATCTTTAGAATTTTCCCAGTATTTTTATGTAGTTCATGCCTTCAGTTTTCTGTATATATACTGAGAGAAAAAAGTGTTTTTGGCTTTCAAAAGGATGATATTATTTGTTTTTATTTTTTTTTTAATTTTTTTTAACGTTTATTTATTTTTGAGACAGAGAGAGACACAGCATGAACGGGGGAGGGGCAGAGAGAGAGGGAGACACAGAATCGGAAGCAGGCTCCAGGCTCTGAGCTATCAGCCCAGAGCCCGATGCGGGGCTCGAACTCGCGGACCGCGAGATCGTGACCTGAGCCGAAGTCGGATGCCTAACCAACTGAGCCACCCAGGCGCCCCTGTTTGTTTTTAAACAGTAAAGAAAATTGAGTGCTATACCTGAAGACCTTCTCTCACTGCTTCCAGAATGTAAGGAACCAAAGAATAGTTCCAGAGATCCATGAACCAAACTCTAGAAGCTTCTACATCCATAGGGCAAGGAAGGAAAAGTCGGGGACCTACGAAGAAGAAAACAAACCATTTTTGAGAAGCATTAAATTTAACAACCTGAACACATAAATATTCAGACATCATTTTTTGGGAAGTAATAATATGCCTTGCAGGATTCTTAATTATAATCTTGCCCAGCTTGATTATTATCAAAGTACATTTTACTGATGACTCACTCTTCTGAATTCCCCTTCCTTTGACCCTAAAATCTTAATCTAAAATATAATATATTAGAGTTGGAGAAACCTTACATGTGATAATCCAAACCCCATGCCCCATTTTACAGATAATGAAACTGAGCTGAAATAAACTGCCAAACATAAAATATGTCATTATTTGCAGAAACGGGACTCAGCTTTGGTCTTCTGATCTCAAATGTTAAATTCTTCTTCTCATTTACATTGTATCTTATTGACTGCATCTTTATGATCCATCAGTATGGGAAAGAGACTTTTATACATGCAATTTAAGGAGGAATAGAAAAATAAACATTGTTATGTCAACTAACAGGAAGTAATTCTGTTTTATCTCAATGAAAAATATAAAACAACTTCAATTATCCATAAAACACCTAAAGTGTTTCTAACTAAAATCTTCTCTCACAACTATGTTTGATGTGAATCACTGATTAAAATTTGTTTTTAGGGGTGGCTTGGTGGCTCAGTCGGTTAAGTGGCTGTCTTCGGCTCGGGTCATGATCTCGCGGTCCGTGAGTTCAAGCCCCATGTCGGGCTCTGTGCTGATAGCTCAGAGCCTGGAGCCTGCTTCTGTTTCTGTGTCTTCCTCTCTTTCTGCCCCTCCCCCATTCATGCTCTGTCTCTCTCTCTCTCTCTGCCTTTCAAAAATGAATAAATGTTTAAAAAAATTTTAAATAAAAAAATAAAATAAAATTTGTTTTTAGCATAAGAAAGGACTTGAAACGGATAACAATTTATTTCAAATGATTATCTGATTTTTAAATATTTGTCTATGTTAAACTTATTTGATTTCAGTCAAATCTTAGGAAACCATAATTGTCAGCCAAAATGAATGTAATCAGAGATATAAAGCTTAGAAGAAGGCAAACTTTCAGAAGGAAAAGAGAAAACTTCAATCTTTGGAAGCCTGAAAAAATTAGCTTCACTTGTTATTTTCTACCATCCAATCTGGCCATCTTCAGCACCGTACTCTTAGTTCCTGGAAAATGGCATATTGCAATTTTGGAACTCACCAATGGTAACATCAGAAGAACTGTGTGTTTCCAAAAAACTGTTGAGATGATGCCATGTCTTAGGAATCCAATCTATAATTTTGACTAAGTCGTTATTGCGTATATTCCTTTCAATTTCTATCTCTATCAGTTTTCTTCGAAGATATCTGCCTAAAAATCCTTTCACTGGTTCTGTGTGGTTTGCACATAGCACCCACCTACAAAAAGGAAAAAAAAAATCATAAATCTGTAAATAAATTAAGTTTTAAGCCCACAGCATTCTCTTTCCAATTAAAATTAAGAATGTTCCTATTTTAATTGGTGGCTCACTTTAATGCTCAAAGGGGTTACAGATCCATTAGCATTAGAGGCATATAAAGCAACTAACTTTTCTTTTTGAGCTAAAGGGAAGCTCTTGTGTGTCAGAAGTGAGTGGGAGTATACACGCTGAGTCGTCTTCTGTAGGAGAATCACAAATCCTGAAATAGGAACTCTCTTCACATTCCTCACACTTAGAAGAAAAATGCTCTACTTTAGCTGGTGACAATGCGAGCAGGACAAACATTTCTTTCCTTTTCTTTTCTCTCTTTCTCTCTCTCTCTCTTGTTTTTAAAGAAACACTTCTGATTATGGTTGAGGATTACAAAACGTCTGCTCGAGAAAGAATGTTAGAAGAAGTGAGAATTATTTTCACACCACAGGTCACCATGGGCAGGAGTTGTCAATGTACAAATGGAAGAACACTAACCGAAAGCAAAGAGAAAGAGATGTTACAAAAAAAATAAAATAAATAATAATAATAAAAGTAAAACATTTGGTTTATCTTTACCTGAAATTGTGATGCAACTCTAGATTTGGTGATGAAGAAACTCCCTGATTCATTGTTCCAATAATATATGGACTGGAAAATAAAATAAAATAAAATGTGTGGATGTACTGAAGGTAAAAGAGATTAGTACATTAAAATTGCCTTAAGAAAAAATTTAGGTAAATATGGATTATTCCATTTTAACATTAGGCTTTAAAAGGGTAATACTGTCATGTTAGGTTGAAAAATAACAAAGATCATTGAGTGGAAATTTGGGTTTGGGAGTCTAATTTCAGGTCTGGCATCCTAGGAGAATTCTTTTACCTTTCTGAGTCTGAGTTTACTCATCTATAAGATAAAAAGGTTAGACAGAATAATCACAGTAGCCTCATTTCACTATGATATCTTATGGCTCTTACGATTATAATCAAATGCATTAATTTTTCCTTTTTTTATTATTTCATAGATATTTTAAAGTTTCTTAATAACATGAGAAAATTTGCATTCTTGTTTCAGTGCTTCTCTTATGCTGATCTATTTTTAGCATTTAAAAAATCTCTAGCAGAGATTAATTGGGATATTTGCACCATTAAAACTAATATTTAGCTTGCTCTTGTATACCCTTTCTTTAGAGGCCATACTATAGTGAATCTTTAGTGGGTTTTCAGATTTTTTTATATCCGACTTCAACCTTTTACTTTCATAGTAAATAGTTAAAAATTAGACTCATTAATGGAAAGAGATATATCTGAATGCATTAAATTTATCTTTATGGGAAGGATGAATTGAAACTTTGATGTGGAGTAAAAATGAAACCAGAGCCCTAAAGCTTCATTTTAGTTCTTCATTTCCTGGATCCATTCTGTCACGGATACTGGTCTCCCAGACCTTCAGCATATCTGTAGAAGCTAACACTATCAAGTAAAACATGTTTCCATAAAAGTTGCCTGGGACTAAGTGTTGAAGGAATAAACAGATGTTTGAAAAAATGCACAGGGAGTTTTTAAAAATGCGTTATAATATTAATGAAGCTTCTCAAATTAATAGCATCCACCGAAAACCATGGGTTTTAAAAGGTTTAAAGGCATAAGAAAGCAAATTTTATTATCATTTCATCATTCAAACCTTTCATAAACATACCATTTGTTGTATTTACAGTTGAGAAAACCATTGAAGATATCACTCAAAGAGCCCACATGATGAAGATTATCAAGAATTATTACAACAGGGAGTTCTACACCATTATTATCAGCACTGCACTGTTCAGCCAGGTTAGCTAGATACTGTTGCAACTCCTTGAAAAAAAAAAAAAAAGAAAACAAATATCAATGATAAATTTATATCAGTGGTAAGCAATTCATCGTTTAGGAAGAGCACACTTTGTCTTCCATCCAGTATCTTTTAAAAACCCATAGGTCATTCCAGTGATATAAAACTTTATTCTACAAAACAAAAAAACATATGATGCTGAAAGGATATATTTTATAAAGAAACGAGCGAAGAGAAAAGCCAATACACAACGCCTGCAGCAAATATAAAACTGTAAACACAAAAGCATGTTTTCCAGTTGTTGTCTCCCCTTAAGAAAGAGAAAAATAAACAAACAAACAAACAAACAAATAAATAAGAGTGAGGGAGAGAGAGAGAGAATTCTGGATCTCTTACAATAAACCACAAACATCAAGACAAATACCATTCTTGCTTTTGGTATTAAAATGATAAAAGTGGATTTAAGCAAACCTTGTAATTTCAAAGCTAGAATAAATCCAAAATGGCACAGCTAAGTTTGTGCTAATACTTCAACTATTTTAATTCCAATTTATTTTGATAGGATGCATGAAAGCACCACCCCAGGACGTAGCCAAAAGTGTGGTTATTTACTTATCTATAATCTGCATGAAACTTCCGTGATTTTAAACAAAGACAAAAATTTTTATATTTCACTGGGTCACTTGACATTAGCATTTCTTGAACTTCTTGAGTTTTTTAACAGGTATTATTCCTTTCTGATAGCTTTTAATCTAAATATGATAACCGGTTTACTGTTTGACTGCTCTCACAGATGGGTAGACCAGGAACATAATTAGTTTTCTTAGAATTATCCTAATCAGTAAGAGCATTTCCATAATATTTGCATATTTACAATGACATTTTCAATTTGTAAATCTTGCTCAGGGTTAAAAAACAATTCCATGATTCCAATTTTTGCCTGCCAGTAAATATCTGAACTCCTCACCCTAGATGCCACCTCTCTCTGTCTGTAATACCATTTTCGGAACTAAAAGCAGAAAAGGATAAGGGCACCCGGGGGGGGGGCTGAGTCAGTTAAGTGTCCAACTCTTGATTTTGGGTCAGGTCTTGATCTTATGGTTTGTAAGTTGAAGGCCCGGATTGGGCTTTGTGCTGATGGTGTGGAGCCTGCTTGGGATTCTGTCTCCCTCTCTCTCTGTCCCTCCCCCACTTGCTCTCTATTTCTCTGAAAATAAATAAAAATAAACTTGGAAAGAAAGGAGAAAAGGATAAAAGCAATGGCCAGGATTCTGAGGCATTTAGTAATATATTCATTTAAGTTTAAATATAAAATTTGTTAGGAAAACTAATCCACTATTAATCTTATATTGAGCCAATCACATTGAATAAATATTGCCTAAATCAGAGAATACAGAAAAAAATGTTCAAACTAATGAATGGTCTGGAGAATTTCATTTACCTTAAAAGACAAAAATGGAATTTATATCAATAATCTAACTATATTAAGTCATTCATTGATTTATAAAATATTGACTGCCTCTCTATTACGTTCTTAGTCCTAGACAAACCCCTGGGGTATACAAAAATAATGAATCACTGCTCAAGTTAGTTTAACATGAATTATGAACTGAATCAAGTACTTTTTGAGCATAGAGGTTAAAAAAGTCTTCCCTCGTAGGCTTTAAGAATGTCACGTTAGGTACCAAAATTTAAATATGATAAATCATTTGAAAACAAGGTACTAGTGTATTAGGAGCTGTGAGAGGTCAGGGGAGGAGATTTTGCCTAGGTAGTGGGTATCAAGGAAAACCTTCCAGAAGAGGTATGCTGGAACTTGGGAGGGTGGTAGGAACAGCCACAACTAATAAATTCACAAAATGAAATGTAAAACATCCCATGAGAAAGGTTAAAGGAGGGATGTGGCCTGTGGAAGGAAAAAGGATTAATTCCAACTGGGGGATCCTGGTGGACTCCAGAGCAAGGTAGAATTCGAGATGAATTTTGAACAATGAATGGACTTCCAAATGAAAAGTATGTAGTTAATCTATCCTTTCAAAATAGCTTTAGCAAGCACCTATTATGTTCCAGGTACTCTGGCACTAAGGATTCCAAGATAATCTCTGCATTCCAGGAATTCAGAGTTGATAAGCAGAAAGGCAGGTCAACAAGTAAATCAAAAACACAGTGTGGTTAACGAAATGCACAAAACACTACAGGGACATTTAAGAGAGGCACCTGATCCAGGCTTGTTGTTCGGGAAACAACAGGGTACATGGGGACAAATTATTGAAGTCCAAATAATAAGGAGTGAAAGCTGGACGGTATGAGCATATGATGTGCTTGGGGAAATAAGTGTTCTGTTGTTGCAAGAGAAATGGTACATGGTACTGATGGTTGCAATAAAAAAGAAAATAGAAAAACTTTGAGTCCGTGCAGAAAAATTTGGATCTTACTATATAAACAAATGTGAACCATTGACATGTTCTTTTCAGTAAGGAAAGGGCAGTTTATTTATCAAAGGAAACACAAATATGAAGGAGATGATGATTAATTAGAAATGGGAAAAACATTCAAGAGCCTATTGCCTAGAATAGAGGGTTACACATGTGTGTGTATAAAAACAAAACAAAACAAAACAAATTCACAGTAAAAATATATCAAAAAAGCATACACATAAGATTTTGTTCAGAGCATGTAAACCTTACTTGTACTGCTAGGAAAGACTTCCTGGTAGTAGTATTATTTGATATTAACCTTTTATTTTTAATATTAGGTAATGTTTTGATACTTAAAAATGGAAGAAGAGCTTTCCAATTAGAGGGAGAAGAATAATCAAAGGCCTAAGCGCGCGCGTGCACACACACACACACACACACACACACACACACACACAAGTACTATCCAAGCAGGAAAGAACTAGTAGAATATGTTTTGCGTATATGAATAATGGTAAGTAAATTGGAAAGAAGAGTTTGCAACCCTGAATGATTTGAAAGGTTACCGGACTTTTCCCGTCGGCAACAAAGAAACATTGAATGTTTGTCTGGGGTTCTGAGCAATGTAGCCAGGATCATGATTTCAAAGTATGGTAAGTATAGTGTAAAGGAGGAATAGAAACCAGTCAAAGAGAATAACCAAATTGTTGAAGCCAAGAGACACTATGGGATTCAGTAGGGATAGTAAAAGTGTGGGAAGATTTTTGATCTAGTATGGAAAGCAGTGGAAAAACATTGCAGGATTTTAATGCAGTCAGACTTCAACAGTGGAAAAACATTCTGTTTTCCATGAGGTGAAGGGATAAATGCATAAAGAGAAAAGGAAAATTTAATAGAACTTCTGAATCAAGCAATTAGAAGACAATTGCAGTCATCCAAGTGATAGGGTTAATTTGGGTGGGAGGGTGGTGGTACTGGAGATGGATGGAAAAAGATGGATTTAATATTTTTCAGAGCTGAAACTGGGTTTTCTAAATATGTGTACCTCGTATGCTGATAGAAACATATGTGTAAGCTAAGAGAAAGGCCTACTATTTGGAAGAGTCGGCATGGCTAACAGTTTCCAATTGGAGTCAATACAAGTTGAAACCAGGAGAGTCATCCAGGGGAAAACAGAAGTGGGAGAGAATAGAATGTTGGGGTATATTTTCATTTACTGGTAGGTGAAGGAAAACAGTCAGCGAATGAGACTTTTAAAGAGCTTACTAGAGGGAAAGAAGAAAACCAGGAGAGAATTATAAATCATGAAAATTAGAGGGATTTCTAGAAAGGGAAGATTACCTATAGCAATTTGCTATACATCAGCAAAAACCAGAGAGAGAGAAAAGATGCCAAGGGCAATGAACTTGGTAATTAAGACATCACTGAGTGATTTTGGAAAAGAAGGGCCATTAGATTCTATTATAATTCTCTCATCTTGAGAAAGGTAGTAGACCTCTTTGGGTACCTAATGAAAGCTGTAGACCAGTTGCAAGTGGAAATACGCATACACAAATAATTTTGTCATATAACTTAAAAGAGTTTTTCTCAGACCCCTTTGAAATCACTTTATGATCCCCGCTGTAGCTTAACTGGGTTTAAATGTTAGATTGAAGTATTGATGCATTAGCATTAAAAGTTTCATGTCCAAGATCTAATTAAGCAAAGGAAAACGGGTATATCTACCAGATGGACACTGATAATGAGATGAATCTCATACTTTGAAAATACACATGGAAACCTGCAGTTATATAAAAGCTGTTGATCATTGCTTTCTCTGGTTTTGACTCTAGACACATCAAAAATGAATCTGCCAAGTCCAGTTTTCTGATCTTTTCCTACCTAACATTCCAAGTGTTCTCAGCTGGCCACGTATTATTTACTAAATCCATCTCTAGCCTTCTGGGCCCGCTATATCAAATGTCATAAAGTGTAATTGTTTATGTGTACCGCTCTCGATCAAAATATTCCAGCTGGCAGTTTGAGGGAGGGCTGGGACAATGGGAAGAGGACAGAATGTAAGATGCAGAGGTACTGAACACATGAAAAGATTTTTTCCATTTGATGGTTTTATTGTTCGATTTTTTTTAATCCGCAAGTGCCTTTTGGCTTTGTCTCTTCTGTGTTATCTGCAGCAAAGCATAATACACGTCAGCCATTCCACGGCTTCATTTTTCAGAGATGGGCTCTATTATTTCGTGCCTCATTCACACGTTACTTTAGTAACTCCACACTGCTAGCAGCTGTCCCTCAGTCTCGGCTAGTCATCCCTAGTCCTTTATAGCCTTCCCACCACCCCCACCTCACAAAAAAGCAAAGCAAAGCAAACAAAAACCACTGTGGATTCTCTGGTAACTTGGCAAGAATTGGCTAAATTCTCTAGCAAGAATCGTATCCAGCGCTGCCCACAGCTCATTCATATCTTACAAACAGAAAGAAACAATAAACATTTGTTAGTTGTATTTTGTGCTTTCTTGGTGCCAAATGCCACCTGATTTGTCCACGGGTTTTTCCTATTATTGTTTCCTAGCATCATTCATTCTGTTCCAATGCTCTCGGCAATGATTTTTCATTATATTGTAATGAGAAACATTAAACTGACCCATTAATGACACAAGTGATTTTATTCAGAACAAGAAGAAAACAAGAGTGTTGGTAATATTTGGTCAAAATTTTTTTTTAAAGGTTCATATAATATTATTAAGAACATCTCCAAACACTAAGCCTTTTTTTTTTTAACTGAAATAAAAAGAACCTATATATAATAGTGGGTTTGGGTGTGAGGCAAATTTTATAAGTGCAAATTAAGTGTAAGTAATTTTAGAAGCATACATTTTATTAGTATAAATTAACTGACTATATTATGCCATGTTAAACTACATCCTAATGAAGCCCAAATCACTCCAGTTGATTAAAAACTTGATTTTAAGTGATCCGCAATTTTATCAAAAGAACTTGTAACTTGTAATAACTCTGTTCTTCTCCTTTTACAACTATTTGTTTGTTTGTTTGCCTTTCATAAAGAAACTTCTCAAGAGTTCTATCACAACTCAAGAGTTCTATCACAACTCAAGAGTTCTATCCAGTTCTATCCGGATTTGGGGGAAATCCAGAGAACACACTGAAGATGGCTAAGGGACATAATCCTTTCATCATTCTGGCTGAAAAGAAAAATACTGGTGGTAAATGCTTTTTAAGTAAAGTTCTGAGGAGACCCAAGATTCACAGGAAGCATTAAAAACGTAGACTGGAGCAAACAAACAACTGAGCTCTTCCTACTTCTGCTGAGAGAAGGGCCAAATATTCTGCCGCAGATTACATGTCTCTCCTTAGTTGAAATGAAAATGGGTGGTTCAACCGCAATTCGAATGGTGCTGAGTTCCAAGGAAATATTCAGAATTCATGTGCTATAACGTTTATTTAACTTTAAGAGATCCCAGCATGTTTTATGTACATCACTGTTCTCTGTGAAAAGTACATACAAGATAATTTTCAACAAAGGTCTATGTGTGTGTTTGGGGGCTGGTGTCTGTATGGGTCTGTACTTGTGAAAGAAATATTTATTGAAAGCTATTTACATTAATTATATAATTAATAACTGCAGGCAACCCTTATACTGATTGTGTTTGCTACCTGTACTGTTATTTCTCTCTCTCTTCTTCCTTTTGTCCCTCCCCTGCTCTCTCAATCCTTTCCTCCCTTACTCCCTCTCTCTCCCTCCCCTCCACTCTCTCTCTCCTTGCTCCCCTCTTTCTCTCCCTTTTTCTCTCACACACACAGACACACAGACACTTAGCTTTTGCCATGACTATATAACAGTTGGGAAAACCATGACAAAGGAAATTCAGCAATCTGCTCTATATTCCACAGGTGGTCAGTGATAGGGACTTAAAAAACTACTTCGTTAAGAACATTTTTGTTGAGAAAGAATTAACATACATCACTGTATAAGTTTAAGATGAATAGCACGATGTTTTGGTTTATACATATTGTAAAATGATTGCAACAGTTTCAGCTAACATCCACCTTCTCAGATAGATCTGATAAAAAGAAAAGAAAAAAAGAACAAAATTTTTCTTGTGATGAGAATTCTTAGAATTTACTCCCTTAACAACTCTCCTATATATCATACAGCAGGGGTTAGCCGTGGTCATCATGTTGTATATAACAACACTAGTATTTATTTACCCTGTAAGTGGAAGTTTTTACCTTTTAACCATTTTCCCACAATTTCCATCTCTCCATACTCTACCTCAGGTAATTTTTTTGTTTTGTTTTGAGATTCCACATATAAGTGAGATCATACATATTTGTCTTTCTCTGACTTATTTCACTTAGCATAGTGACTTCAGGGTCCATCTATGTTGTAGCAAATGGTAGAATCGATTTCTTCATTTTTTTTATGGATGAATAATATTCCATTATATTATTAGAATTCCATCAAATATACCATTTTTTAAATCCATCTATCCTTCCATGGACACTTGAGTTGTTTCCATGTCTTGGCTATTGTAAATAATGCTGCTATGGACATGGGAAGGTGCAGATACGTTTCTGAGTTGGTGTTTTCATTTCCTTTGCATATATTCCCAGAAGTGGAGCTGCTGGATCATATGGCAGTATTTTTAACTTTCTGAGGATCCTCTGTACTATTTTCCATAGTGACTATACCAATTAACAATCCCACCAAGAGTGTACAAGGGTTCCCTTTTCTCTACTTGCACACTAGTATTTATCACGTCTTGTCTTTCTGATGATGTCCATTCTAACAGGCATGAGGTGAGACCTTTTTGTGGTTTTAATTTTCATTTCCCTAGCGGTTAGTGATATTGGGCATCTTTTCATGTACCTGTTGGCCTTTTGTATACCTTTTATGGAGAATATCCATTCGGGTCCCTTGTCCTCTTTTTAATTGGGTCAAATGTTTTGTTGCTATTGAGTTGTATGAGTCTTTTCCATATTTTGGATATTAAGCCCTTATCGGATATAGATGGTTTGTAAACATTTTCTCCCATTCTATAGGTTGCCTTTTCACTTTGTTTCTTTTGCTGTACAGACATTTTGAGCTTGATATATTGCCACTTGTTTATTTTTTATTTTGTTGGTTGTACTTTAGGTGTCTTAACCAAAAAATCATTATCAAGATCCATGTTAAGGAGCTTTATTTCTATCTTTTCTTCCAGGAGTTTCATGGTTTCAGGTCTTACTTTTATATCTTTAATGCACTGCAAGTTAATTTTGTGAGTAATGTAAATATGTGCCCAGTTTCATTCTTTTGCATGTGAATATCTAATTATCCCAGCACCATTTACTGCAGAAACTGTCTTTTCTCCATTGAGTATTCTTGGTTCCCTTATCCAGCATTAGATAATGGTATATGCTTGGATTTATTTTCAGGCTTTTGATTCTGTTTCATTGTGTCTGTCAATTCTACATGTCTGTTGCTGTGCCAGTTCCATACTGTTTTAATGACTATAGAGTAGAGATGAAATTAGGAAGTGTGATGGCTCCTGCTTTGTTTTTCTTTCTCAGGATTTCTTTGGCTATTCAGAATCTTTTGTGGTTCCATATACATTTTATGAGTGGGTTTTTTTTTTTTTGACTTCTATAAAAAATGCATTCGAATCTTGATAGAGATTACATTGAATCTATAATGGCTTATGCTACTATTGATACCTTAATAATACTAATTCTTCTAATCCATGAACATGAGATACCTATCCATTTATTTGTGTCTTCTTCAATTTCTTCCATCAATGCATTGTAGTTCTCAGAGCAGAGATATTTTATCTCCTTAAAGTTATTTCTAAGTATTTTATTGTTTTTGATGCTAATATAAATGAGATCAACTTCTTTATTTCTTTTTCCGAAAATCCATTGTTAGCATATAGAAACATAACAGATTTCTGTGTGTTAATTTTATATCTTGCAACCACTAAATTCATTGATTAGATCTAACAGTTTTTTTGTGTGTCTTTAGGATTTTCTATATATAAAATGTCACCTGCACATAGAGATGATTTTACTTCTTCCTTTCCAATTCTGACACCTTTTATTCTTCCCCTTCTTTTTTTGCCTAATTGTTCTAGCTAGGATATCTCGTACTATGTTAAATAGAAGTGATGAGGGTGGGCATCTTTGTCTTGGTCCTGATCTTAAAGGAAAAGCTTTCAAATTTTACCACTGAGTATGAGGGTAACCATTGGCTTGTCTGTATGGCCTTTATTATGTTAAGATGTTTTTCTTTGATGCCTAATTTGTTAAAAGTTTTTATCATGAATGGATGTTGTACTTTGTCATATGCTTTCTTCGCATCTATTGAGATGATCATATGATCTGTTCTCTTTCATTCTATGAATGTGACACATCACATTAATTAATTTCTATATGCTGAACTATCTTTGTATCCTAGGTGTAAATCCCATTGGATCATGGTGAATAATCCTTTTAAGGTGCTACTGAATTTGATTTGCTAGTATTTTTTTTAAGTTTATTTATTTATTTTGTGAGAGAGAGAAAAAAGGGGAGAGGCAGAGAGAGAGGGAGAGAAAGATAATTCCAGGCAGGCTCTGCACTGTCAGTGCAGAGCCCGACAGGAGGCTCGAACTCATAAATTGTGAGATCATGACCTGAGCTGAAACCAAGAGCTGGATGCTCAGCTGAATGAGCCATCCAGGCGCCCCTGGTTTGCCAGTATTTTTATTGAGAATTTTTACGTTTATATTCATCAGGGATATTGCCTGTAGTTTTCTTTTCTAGTGGTGTCATTTTCTAGTTTTGGTATCAGGATAATGCTGGCCTCATAGAATGAGTTCTGGAATGTTCCCTCATCTTCAGATTTTCAGCAGAGTTTGAATTGGTGTTCTTTAAATGATTGATAAAATTCACATGTGAAGTCATCTGGTCCTGAGCTTTTCTTCTTTGGGAGATTTTTGATGATTGATTCAATCTCTTTACTAGTAATTGGTCTATTCAGATTTGCCATTTCTTCCTGGTTCAGTTGTAGCAAGTTGTATGTTTCTAAAAGCTCTTCCATTTCTCTTAGGTTGTCCAGTTTGTTAGTATATAGCTATTCATACCATTAAGAATATTTTGTTTACTAAGCTATACGTCTGGTTTATTTCAAGAATCCAATGGGTTTAGGTTGCTTTCGTGTGTTTATTTCTGAAAATTTGTAGGTCTGAAGCTTCTGAGAGACTGCATCAGTTTGGATCATCTAACCAGGCTATCTTTGGAAAAATAACATGACCCAATATCATGTGGATTCCGTCAAGTTATTGCTTATAACAGATACAGTTTCCTAAGAGATGTTTAGGTTAAATTGATTGAGGAAGTAATTAATTATTACAGGCAAAAATATTATAATGTCAGGAATATGTTAGACATTAACAATTTTCCATTTAGGATTCCTTATTCTATTCATAATATATGAAATTACAGGCTAGGTTTTATAGCTTCCTCATGCCTATTTAATAGCTGAGAGTGTTCAAGCTGATTATTATGGTACATTAGAACTTAGTTGATGGCAACATGAAATATCGTTCAATTTCCTAAGGTTCCTAAGCAGAAATTCTAATAGAAATATAATGTAAGCAAATTGCTGTTCCCAGAATTTCTGCTTAGACTATTCTAATCATGCCCATATCCCCTTTGTTATAATACCCCAGTTTATTCCCACCTATGTGTTAAGATCCAGGTCAAGTTAACTTTTTATAAAGCTCTAATTCTTACAGAAGAGTTATTCTTCCCTCTTGCTTCTATAGAACTCTGCATGGATCTCTTTCTACTCCAACACCTCTTAAATGGATGTCTAAGAGAAATCGGACAATAGAGACCATCATTTTCTTCTGTATATTCCCAATGCTTGTAAAGCTGCCTGATAAGTGAATGCTACTGAATATCAGTCTTGCTCAAATTCATGAAACAGGGTTACGTCATCCATCAGATTTCAGTTTTAGTCAGAGATAGATATGTTTCCATGTTCAAATTGGGTAATGGGTCTCACACAATCTTATAGCTTAATTGCTTAAGACACTTAAATCCATAAGTAAGCAATGACAGTTCTCTTAGGAGTTTGTGACTTACCTTACTTGACTTGTGGTCCACATTAAAAATGGCAATTGCATCCTCTGTTTTTTTCCTTCCAGATTTGGTTATTACATACTCAGCAAGTTTGTTTGCTAAATAGGTCTTTCCAGTACCACTAGGTCCCGAGAGTATAATTCTGTGATGCTCCATCAACAAGTTAAAGTACCTTTGGGTAATTGGTTTAGGAATCAGTGTATCAAAAACAAAACTGTCCAAACTGTTTTCTTCTACCCCTGAAGGAAGAAACAAAGGGAATAGCATGCCTTATTGTTCTACATAAGCTGGGATTTAAAATACGGTGCTGACAACAGAGTTATTAGTTTTAGGGATGCAGGCCTTGTAAAATTCTTTCCTTGATATTTCTATCTCACAACCATGTGCTGCCATTTTAGCCCCCCCCCCAAATAAACAAACAAACAAACACATCAGTAATAAGGCAGAGTGAACATCCAACAGAAAGTTAGCTGTTTCCTTTGGTTCAGGCTTAGCTCTATTGTCTACTTCATATTTCCCAAGTAGGTTTCCAGACAGAAATGGAAGAATTACTATCATTTCTATCATAATATTTTCCTTGCCTTTTAAGGTGATAATTTTGTTAAGAATAAATGTAAATATTAAAGCATATGTGTACATTCTTCCCTTTTCTTTCTATTTTTCCCTTCTCTTTGTTTTCTCCTATCTCTCCTTACAAATCCTAGCTGTACAACCACTTAAGCTTTTGAAGAATAGAAATTGTGATATTTGGCAAGGAATTAAGAAGCAGAGCAACAGTATCTCCTTTTACTAACCCAAGCACCTTAATCACCAAATCAAATATTGGCAAATTCCTCTATTAATCCAGTTTATGTAGATGTGCTCTGGCTCTTTAACATATATGAGCAAGGAATTATGGAGACAAGTATACTTTAGTTATTCCACTTGCCTATAATTAATCACATCATCCAAAGCAAACAGAATTTCTCATCCCCGATTCTTAACATCTATTCTCTATCCCCAGTGGGTATTTATTGGGTACACACACATATTTTAAAATCAAAGATACAGTGATGAATATATTACTTTGGGATATGCAATGAATTCTTTGAATCCTCCCTAAATGAAAGATGGTACTGGAGAAAACCTAGAAATTTGAAATTCCCTCATCACATTCCTCTTCTTGAGTCTTAGAGAATCTTCAAAATTTCACATCCCAGAACTCAAAGAATTTCATTTACTTCAATTTTGGTGTTTTTAGTAGGGTTTTAGTGTTTTAGTAAGATTTTAGTGTTTTAAAAATAAGTGTGTCTCGTTTCATATTAAAACCATTGATGTGGTTAAGAGAGCTTTCGAGTAACGAAAACTTGAAGTGAAATTGCAAACAAAGAGGAAGAAAGAAAGAAAGAAAGAAAGAAAGAAAGAAAGAAAGAAGAAAGAAACGTTGGCTAAAAGATACAGTTGTGTTTTTCTTTTCATTTTTCTTTTTACCTTTCAGGTTCACAGTAATGACATTATTATCTCCAACAAGATATCCACAAGGCAGCAGTTCAGGCACTTCTAGGCTATGGGATCTAATTACATCTCCTATACAGTAGCTAGCAATGCAGTCCGAGCTCAGACCAAGGCTAGTGGATGTATCAATTCGGAACACATATTCCTAAAATGATACACACAAAAAAGGAAGTCAAAACAGAGATTCAACTCATCTACTACAAATACAAAACTCCTGGGGATATGAAGCTAGCTGTCAAGATTTTTGAAATGGGCAATAAAAGAATTATTAATATCACACAGCACGAGAAAGCTTTCCTTACTATTTGAAAGGGAGGTAGGAAAAGCAAAGTCCACGTTATTAAAGCTAAGGAAAGCATGTAAAATAAAACATATGTGAAACTTAGTATCAGGAAATTTTGTACAACTTACCTTAAAGAGACGTCTGATTACACCATCTAAGACATCCCACTTGGTTTTTCCACTAACACCAATGGATCCTATCAAATAGGCCTGAGACTTCTGATCCTAAATAAGAACAAATAGAACCCAATAAAACCCAGTCATATGTCTTATTACTACATTTCCTACTAAAACATATTAATGTACTTCTACTAAGGACTAAAATGTTTATTAAGCCTATAGGTCTTATTGTAACAGACCTGCATGGTATATTATATAAAATAAAACCCACCCCAACAAACTAAACAAACAAACAAAGTAACATCAATAGTAACAAAAACAAGAAAGAAAGAGATGAGATGAAGTGGTATGGAAAACTAATTCATGACCTGTTTGGTAATAGGGAAGATAGTCTTTTGCTTTAATGCAGCGGGTGCATTCTTGAGTAGATGCAGCTTGGTAGAAGGGAAATGGTGATCGAGAGGCAAGAGAACTATTTCATATGAGACCTACAACTTCCTCCTACTAATTTTGTGGCCTGATCTTTGTTAAGTCTAAAATTCAGGTTGTTTTCATGTATTGATTTAGATGATATCAAATCCAGCTTTTAAAACTAAGTTATCCACAGTAGCATGGCCTTCACATATTTACAAAACAGTTTCCACTTTGAATTTATCAAAAAATTTACTACAAGAACATGTCAGGGAATCCTACAGGAGCCATTTTATCGAGCAAAGAATGGTCCCAAATTTAGTATCTTCTTTCGAAAAAAAATTTTTAATGTGTATTTATTTTTGACAGAGAGAGAGACAGAACACGAGCAGGGGAGGGGCAGAGAGAGAGGGAGACGCAGAATCCGAAGCAGGCTCCGGGCTCTGAGCTGTCAGCACAGAGCCCGATGCAGGGCTCAAACTCACAGACAGTGAGATCGTGACCTGAGCCTAAGTCGGACACTCAATTAACTGAGCCACCCAGGCGCCCCTATTATCTTTTTTTGTGGGATGGGATTTTGAGGACTTTTTACATATATTGGACAAATAAACAATTCGAGATTTATAGTCTGAGTGGAGCCTCTTTTATGATGACTGGAAATGGTTACATAAAATAGTGATCATGACTTCAGTAGATATATTTAGCTAGTTGCTATGTTACAATCTTGGTTCTAGTCACCGACTGTATTATCCTCAACAGGTGGTAGAATAACAACTGAATCAGATATTAGAAGATAAGGATTCTACAATGCACAATATCTACCACCTCACTTAAGAAATGTGACTTTAGGTAAGTCACCTAGCCATCTCATCAAGAAGCCTTGATTTCTTCATCTATAACATTTGCCTCTATAAGGGTAAATAATTATTACCATTATTTAGATATAATCCAAGTTAGAAGTCAATACCTTTTTCAGAAAAGGTTAAGAAATTCACAACAAACCATTGTGATTTTTTTTTTTTTTTTTACTACTCTTATGGACTGAGTGTTTGTGTCTTTCCCAAATCCACATGTTAAAGACACAATCCTGTGTGATATTTGGAAATGAAGCCATTAGGAGGTAATCAGGTTAAGTCAGTAGAATGGCGCTCTCATGATGGCATTAGTGACCTCATAAGTGGCAGGGGGTGGGGAGAGGGAGACACCCAACTTTCCCTCTCCCCAAGTACACACACTGAGGAAAAGACATGTGAAGACATATTGAGAGATGGCTATCTGCAATGCAAAAGAGTCCTCACTAGAAACCAAATTAGCTAGCCCCTTGGTCTTGGACTTTACCATGGTGTGAAAATAAATTTTTGATCTGTAATACAGCCAGTCTATGGTATTTTGTTATGGCAGCCCAAGAAAACTAAAACAATTCCTTTCAATGTTCAAAAACATTGCCTTTTAGAATTATGTTAAAATAGAAAACTTGCTTTCTAGTAGTATTATAACCCAGTCAAAACAAATGTGTTCATACAATGCTTTGTAAGTAGCTGCTTTCAAATTAGAGATAGCTTAAGCTTCACTGAGACTATTAGAATCTTTCACATGAAGACCCACTTGGGAAAATCAAGCAAAAATCTACAGCTCAAGAAGAAAGTTTATGGCATTGGAATTCTTGGAATATTTTCTCAGTGTAAAAATTCACAAGTGCTATCTTACTTTTTTAACTTCAATATTTCAACTATTTTAAAATTCCAAAGGACTTTCTGTTTTTCTGTTTGATGGGAACAAATTCAGATATTTGCAGATTTGTATTCTTGGCCACTCGACTACAAACTCAACTTGAAATAATATTTATAGTTTTCAAAAAAGACTTGAGTCACAAGGACATTGTCAATTTGATAGCAATAATTGATTCCAGAAAAATTAAAATATTTGCCTTATCTTCTAAGACTTTGCTTATAAATGACACATAGGTAGCATCAATAGAATTTTCATACTAAGTTCAGTAAATACATCTTTCTAGTGTCTAGAATATTCATCTAGCATATAGTCTCTTCTTTGTACAAAAACTATATTGACAACCCTGGTAACGTGTTACTACACATCATAAATATCCCCTGTATTTTACAGATGACACCAAAAGAATGTTAGACAAGATGTTTATGTCAAAGAAAATGATGATTCTTTTCTGAAGCTATAGAAATGAGAGTGGTTGACAATCACTATTGTTATCAGTGAATGAACATGAGATATCGAGACATATTTCTACCTATATAATGATGTAATTTCTTTTGAGTCCCTAACTTTCATGCTTTTATGACATATTAAGTGAATGACAAGATACACACTGCTGATAGCATATTTACCAGGACAAATATCCAATATAAGATACATTTGATTCATGGTCATGTTCATCCTTTAGGAATATTTAGAATTTAAGATGAAAAACATACCTTTGCTCGGCCGTAGCCCTTGCTTATGGAGACTATAATTTTCACACTGCGGCCATCTTTGTGTCCAGTTGTATCACCAGCATCGTCGAGCAAAATATCTACCAAATTTTCAAAGAAGTAAGTAAACACGCGCGCGCACGCGCGCGCGTGCGCGCGCACACACACACACACACACACACACACACAATAGAGTCACATTAGCTTGGAATTGTTTACTATCATTGTTTTCTCCCTCATTTTTTCTCCCTCAGTTTTATATCTTTCAGTAGGAATATATGGCCTTTTTGCTTCCCATTCTAGCCTAACTGGTTTGAAAAATCTCAGCTTTCAAGAAGATGAATTACTGTGGTTGGGCTGAAGGTTCAGTCTAAGAATTTATTTCTGCTTCCAAAGATCTTCACTCACATGCTGGGCCATTGCCCTCAGATGGGGAAATGAAGGGTTTCTTTTCCTATTGCACACACGTCTGAGTAATACCTGGGTAATATTCAGTTACCATCATTGCAACTGTGACACACTGAAAAGCCATTTGGTTTTTCTATCCAACCTAAAATATCCAAGCTCAATACCCATGTAATTTATGAAAGCTAAGGTGCTGAGATTGCGTGTCAACTAAAATTATTGCCAAGCATTTGGCATATATCCAGCTATATTACTGCTTACCTTATATCTGTAATTATTAGGTACTGTTACTGAATTTCAACCACAGCATTATACTTCCCTATAGAAGTATATTAATTATCACTCTCCTGTACCCTTTATGCTTATGGTTTTAAAACCAAAACAGTGTTTCTAGTAATCAGCTAAGACTTACAGAAGCCTGATAAAGCTAGCTAACCTGCAAGCACCAGCCTTTAAATATAATTGAGGATTAATTTTTAAACTATACCATATGAGATTAACATCCAATTTGGATAATTATTAATGTCAACTATCCCACATATGTGTTATTATAGAGCCACACTTAATATGGCTTTGACGATAATGTTATTATAGAGCCATGTTTAATATGAAGATAGTGCTTTGTGCAAAAAGGAACTCAGTTACGTGCTAAAGAGCACATGAGCCTGGTGACAAGGGGAGTCAATTACTGTGACTAAATTTATAGAGAGAAGGGATGTGAATGTACTCGCAGAGAAACAATAATTTAATCAAATAGTTTTTGAAAATAGAATGGTTCTATTATCTTAATAATTAAGAATATGTCATTTCACAAAGGAAAGAGTAAAAAAAAATGCCTTAAGATCATAACAATAAAAAAATCCACAGATTTTGAGGAAAATGGATATTTTTGCCAAAAATTTTTAAAATATCAAAGACAATCTCCCTACTGGAAATTCAATTCTTTTGCCAGATCAACATCCTCACAATCTCTTACTTTTTTGCTTATCTCAGTCAAAAATAAAACCCTTTTTAAGTGTCATTTAATCTTCTTGCTCTTTTTCTTAGAAGTTTAGAGTGGCTTATGTTGGCTGCATGCATGTAAATTTCTGGTATCCCATGACCAAATTATCTATCTCTTTAGTACTTTGCTCAATTCTTTCTAAATGTTCATAAATGTTCAAAAATACTTCTTAAGCCTAAAAGATACCAGGAACTGTGCTGGGTATTGGGAAGGAATACCCATTCAGGTGAAAAGGTGAGAAGGAAAATGAATTTCTTGCTCTTTTGGCATGTGTTAAGTGCCAGAAATAAAGGCATGAGGCAGTGAAATACAGTAACTGAAGGGAGGCTGCTCTACACAGATAGGGCATCCTAGAAGGCTTCCATGGGGAGGTGCTATTTGGAGATAAGACCAGGTGGCTGAGAAGTGCTATGCAAGTAAAGACCAAGGAAAAGAGGTCCAGAAAACAAGAACAAATGCAAAACCCTTGATGAAAGAGCTATGTGTGTTCAAGCGTTTGGGTGGTAGGAGGGTGGAGATCAAGGGGTTGGGGGGACTAGTATGGAATGATGTGGAGGTAGCTAAGGGCCAGATCATGAGTGGCTTAGTACTCCACATCAAGGTATTTAATCTGATTTCTGATCTACTTCTCTGCCCAAGTTTGTCTTGGAGCATGTTTCTCATTTCACTTTATGCTCACTCTTAAAAACTGCCAGAACTGTGAAATTCTTCCTGAAGGCAGTGATGTACATGTCTACCAGTAAATGAATGAATGACTGTCCTTGGCTTCTCATACGGCTACTTAAAGGAAAAGAGTATGGGAGTTAAAAGGTCAGATGCTGGATTCATCCAGACCTGGGTTCAAATATTAACTCTACATCTTACTAGCTGCATGATCTCGAACAAATCCTTATAGTTTCTTTCCTAAGTGTTGGTTTCCTCATCTGTAAAATGGGGCTCAAACAGCCCTTACTTAATAGGGTTACTGAGACCATAAGAGATAATGCTTTTACAACACTTTCTCCCCATTGTTTAATACCGCCAGCTGTTGTAACCACTATTCACTTTGTGCAGGTGTTTACTGTAATCCCTTCTCCACACAGTGGGAGGAGTACATCCTGACTCACTCCGTGTCCCCTCCTGTCCTCACCATATCGATAGGATGATCACCTGAAGAAACAACTCCAAGAAAAAAATGAAAACCAGCAAATTTGAGGTAAGGGTTCTCTGTGGGGTTTCCTTAATGGAAAATAAGTTATGGTCCTCTGTCAACATTTTAAGGAAGAATAAAAAGATCTGCCATTTTGGTTACAATCCAATGAAGTTATGACAAAAAAAAATGAAGTCTTTTCAAATTTATGTCTTTACTAGATGTATGGAATGTGTAGTTATATTTCAGGAAATGAAAGTTTGTCAATTATCCACTCTCCTGCCTACTTCTCTCCTTTTTTAAAAAAAATTAATCATGAAGCCTAGAAATTTTTTTTTTGTTAAAAAGCCACAGCATAAAGGCATTATTGATTTCCAATTATGAATCCACTAAACAAGAGTGAGGACAATGAAAACAGTATCCTAGTCATGTGATTTAATGTTTTTTTTTAGTTCAGATACAATTATCACTAATGAAAAATGATTAAAGAAATAATATAGAACTAAAGATAAAATGTATACTTAAAAAGTACATCTTTGAAACCCCCTCAAAACATTTGCCCCAAATTCTGATTCACAGACATCAGTATTTTCAGGCTGATGAATACAGAGATTATAAATTTGATTTATTATATTTTATATTTATCATTATGAGTCTTAGTTTTTCCTAGACATGAATTTTTAGTTTCATTTTTACATGGCTTCTGTTTCTAAACTATCTTTAGTACTAACTGTGCCTCCTTTAAACTTTACTGTATTTCCATGAGATAAAACGATATCACATAACAAGCAGTGAAATCCTGCCATTAAGCCATCGTGTAAGGTACCAGCCCTTGCTCGTCTTTCCTTAAGGAGTCCAGCGAGGACACAGACGCTGACTGCCTTTGGCTGTGGACCCTACTTTCACTTCTCTGTTAGGCTCATCACGGACAACATATAGGATTTTGCTCAGGGCCACCAGAATCTATACATTTAAAGTTTTTATTTTTTTTTCTTTGTTGGCATCTTTTGAAGAGTGTGGATGATGACACCTTACAGACAATTTACACATTCAAGTTGCGACCACAGTCCCATAGTTTGATTCTGCTGAATGATTTTTAAGTTCGTTTAATTATGACCTCTCTCTGTTTCTTCTTGGCTACTAACATTGGTTTTACTAGATGCTTAGTCTCAGAATTCATTTCCCTCCCCCAATACCTGCCAAATGTTATATACAGTGTTTTCCTGAATTTCAGGGAGTTCCTACTTGTCTTTTAGTTGCCACTTGCCTCTTCTAAGAAGAAAGCAAGTTATATATTTAAGCCCTTCATTTTACATTATGAACAGCAGATGTAACAGAATTAACATTCTGACTTTTTAGAAGAGGTACGACTTATTACAAATCTTCATCAATATCAGCATGCTGTATCCCTGTTTCTCTTCTTCATCTCTATTTTAGTGTAATTTAAGGCAAGCCGGGAAGAACTATATAGTTGTATAATGGAATCCAAAGTTACCCAGGAACATGCATATCATTGGTTTCCAAGCGTCATCTGGTGGCTATGCTTTGCAATTACCACAGATCTTCATGTAACTCTTTCCTAAACTAAATCTTACGTACATAAAATGATTCACTGCTATATACTTTATAACTGATAGTTCATCAGATACGAAGACAACATTATGTCATATGATTCTATCTGCGATGAAGTAAAACTGTACCCTGTTTCCATCATTAGTACCGCTGCACACAATAACAGAATCCAGTGAATTCTTTACATTTGTTGAAAACTTAATAGAACTGTGATGTACTAGCATTATGTTCTCTCCAGGTAACGTCATGCATGATCATCTGGTCAAATTTAGGAATAGGTCCTGATGCACTCGTAAATGGGCTTTGTACACTTAAAATACTGTACGACTGTGTGGGATTATTAGCATTATATTCATAAATACTAATGATCACCACTGAGAATATCATTTCTTTATTGTGTTTGTAATCACCAAGGAAGTATTTCTCAAGCACAAGTAATTTTTTAAAATGATATGAAAACCATACGTCTTACGTGTGTCACTCTTTCACAGAGCATATTCTTTTAAAAGTATAACAGAGTAGAATACATTTTTAGGAGAAGGACTATTTCTGAGAATTCAGAGTGCTAACATTTTTAGGAGAGTGAGTTTAAGAACAGCGGTGGGCACGATTCTCCAATGCCAGCCCCCTCTCCCCTCATGAAATCATAGGCATGATTTCATTCAGGCAGGTGTGTGCACAAAATTACCTGAGGTAACGGACTCTGTGATATTCAGGTTGTTCAGAGAAAGTCCTAGTGACTGGCGTGAAGATGAGGAGGATGAACTACTTGAGGACTCTGACGGTGGACGAGCAGGCTTAGCTGTGTGACCAGTTTCTGCCTTCAGGCGGTCATTTTCAGCCTTCAGTATTTCAATTTCATTCTGTTGTGAAGACGGAAAATACAGGAAAACAAAATCCGGCCAGTTTGTGTGAGAAAATGGCACCAACTCTTTCATCAGAGGTAATTATTTTGTTTATTAAATAAAGCATGTGGTGATATGTTAAGTAAACAAATATAGATTATGAAAACAGGATTTTCTTCCAAAGAAGGTAAATTATCAACCTAGTCTCTGTTTCTTACATACATAGATTCATGTATTCATGAATATAGACACACTAACCCTTAGAATTTATATAAGTATTTTTTGAATGTATCATATATTTGAGGGGTCTTCTAGGACTTGGTCCCATTTGAATTAAGAGTCATATATTTGAAGAGTTTGCAAAATTTCTCATTTTAAATGCATTGTTAAATCTCACAGGTAAATAATGTCATTTGTAATAGTCTGAACTCACGTAGAGTCGACAACCAGAGCAAAACAGAAACAGTATCAATAAGGTGACTTAACATTACTGCAAAATTCCAGCCAACATCTGAAAAGTTGTTCCTTCAAAATGGAGGACTAAGCTCATAAAAACAACAAAAACCTTTTGATGAATACATATGGTAGCAGATAAATCTGCTCAGCAATGAGTTTTTCTTAGTTCAGTCAACTGTGGTACAGAGTGATGACCGGTTTACAATAATAAAATGAAAACTTAGTCTGAGCCCAGCCTAGTTCTGAAATTAGCCTTCAGATGCTTCCCCAAAATACAAAAGCTTTACTTTTACAGATGGCCTTCCACACCACTGTTACTTTGCATATTTAGAAGGCTTGTGTTAAATTTCTGTAGTTTCCTCATTACGTTTTTTTCCCAATAGAAAATAGGTAAAAGTAATTGAAAGTCAGATGTCAAAAGAACGGAAAAAAACCAACACAAAGGCAAATCGTGGACAAGTGTAGACCCAAGGGTTGTAGTAGTTCCTTTAAAAACTCGGCCCTCAAGTGAATCCAATCACTAGTACAGGTGTCTTGAATGGCCCTTGAGGGCAACTGGCCAGTCTGTACTCCTCATTCCAGCTTTGGATTTGACAAAATGCTCCATTCAGTATTAAGAAATGAGGTGCAAAGACTGAATAAACACACTGTGTTTCCACAGTGGGTTTAAAAGTGAGATGTGTTTTTATAATAACCAAGAGTGGAAAATAAACAATATTTTAAATCTCTCCTCTTTGTTCCTTGAAGGTGTTTCAGCACTGACCTGCATCCGGTTCATGGCTTCCCGGATCTGGTCAAGGTGATGAGCAGAGCTGAGGGCCTCCAGTCGGATATCTGTTAATTTTAATTCCTTTTCTCTGAGCTCGCTCTTCAGCTGCAGAATTATCTCTGCCTCAGCCTCGGTGCATTCACAGATCCTGAAGAAGGAAACAAACACAAAATCAGCGGTAGGGGAAAGCCGGAGGATTCGGAAAAGCAGTGCTTCTTTTAAGGCTGAGCTGCAATATTATCCAGCAGCTACAGAAGTTATTTGCTACCAGCAACACCTAAGGAGAAGGAGAAAGAGTTTTACAAACGGCAACACATTCACAGGTTCAAAACTGAAAACAGTAGCTGTCTTTTTCCTTTAATCCTTTCTTCCTATTTTCTGAACTTTAAAAACAATCCATTATTAGTGAATACCAAGTAATCTTCAAAATTCCCTTGTTGCTCATATTCATGGGGCTGTGGAGTCATAGTATGACACCATTTCATTCTACCATTGTTCAAGGGACTTAAATCTCTATTTGCAGCTTATGAAACATTCTTTTTTTAAAGCAGTTATGATATTCTTAAAACATTGATTTCTTTTTCTTTTTTTTTTTTTGTAAACTGCCAAAGAATAACATTATTTGCCACAACACTGTCTTCAAGTTACCATGAAAATCCAATATAGATATTGTAGAAAATAAATCAGAGAGATTAGTTTTGGATATTTAACTCATGGAGGAGGGTTATACAACCCTCCTGGTAGGCTCAGCTGATTTAGGAGATCGGACTGATGAAGCTAAATCACAGGTTTCAACCCATGCAAGCAGGCTAGTCGAGGGCTACCTAAAAGTCATATACATTATTTCCTTATTATTTTGTTATTGTTGTCTTGTGGGCAGTTTTGCAGGAAATATGGTGAAAGAACTTGTTTTATATTAACTGATCTCTCTTCCATTTAAAATGCGAGGACTACATTTTTGCTTTGTTTGTTGCTTACCAAAATGATAGTGTTATGTTCCTCCTTCCTATACACGTGATGGAATTATCTAGGATCTACAAATGTCTTAAATGGTCCTACTAGTGGCTCTGTGCTACGTGAGAGTTCTCTGCTAGTCACAGTCAAGAAAATTTGATTCAAATAGTATCTAAAACAAGGAATCACCACATCCGAGTACATGTTCTACATCCAAAGGTTTCATTCATTCTTGTAACAACAAATAGCAACAATAAAAATGCTATGCTAGATTATCTCGTGGAATTAAAGACAAATGGATTACAGCTTGGTTTTAGGAAAACAGCTTTGACTTCAAAAAGAGAAAGACAGAGGTTTTTATCATTGAAATGCATGTGAGTGGTTTTAGAAAGAGCAAAAGCAGACGCTGCTTAGGTTAGAATCTGGGTCTTTGCAAATTTCATGCATCACACGCCATTTTACCGGGATCTATGCTTGTAGATCACAGGGCCATTTTGCCGTTTCTTTGGTGGCCAGACAAGGGGTGACCTGCATTGAATGCACAGTGAGACAGATACACGGACAAACGCAAGTGAAAAGAAGTGAGAATAAATGACTCATAAAAGTGGAGAATGAACTTCAAAAACATGCCAGTTCTAATATGTGAAAAGCAAAGGAGAAACAAATGCTGTCCATAGTTCTAAGGAAGATCTGAAAACGATCGGCACAGATGGTGTTGCCGCTGTGAAAGTACAACCGGACTGCATTTAGAACACAAACACGGGCTTGGCCCGAAGTTGCTTTCGAAAAATACTTCAGCATCCTGCCGACGGAGTGACTTACGCTGAGGCGGATTGTGAGGGCTTCATGGACGCGGACCCACAGTCACCTGCATTATGGGGCAATTTAGGGGATGCTGGAAGGGATGAGTCTGTAAGCTCTTCAATGTCCGAATGTGAGGAAGGAGGCTTGGTGGACTTTTTCTTCCCAAAGGCTTGTTTGAATGAGCTTCGCAGCTGCAAAGAGGACAGAAATTACCTTTCTTGTCTATTTGCACTTGGCAAATTTTGCTTTGGGGCGTTAGTTTGCAGATGCTATCCTAGCCACTGCCTGGGGTCAGTATGTACAAGCAGAGGATTAAGAGTTGCAGCACGGTATCTCTAGAAAAAAATGATACCATGTTTTGTGGTTTGTCTTATTCTTATATTAATCCAGCGCAGCGCAAACACGGAAGGCTTTTCAAATAGTGCAAGGTCAAGGGCATGGCTGTCAGAGCACTCATTTAAAACTAAGTACCTTGAAGGGATCTCCACTCCCAATGCTTCTCTCTTCAAGGCAATTTGTTTTAAATGGCCACTTTAGCGCTACAATCAAGTCATGTCCTGCTGACAGTATAAACTTAAAAAGCAAAATGAAATCAAATTCACCTAACACTTCATTAATTGTGATTTTCTATTCAAATTTTTCAATTCCCGTACTATTCAAAACCAGAATTGGTATCCCCTACAGCGCTATTCAGAAAGTGGTTTTACCTCTTCTCTTGAAAATTTGAGATTAAAATGAAAAGACACAAAGAAAAGACATACAAGGTAATCTGTTTTTAAAAGGTATAAAAAGCCTACTGCCAAAATGAATAGCATTCATGCCAAGGTAGGGTATTTTTTATAGATGCATGCCAAATTGTCCACGGTTTATATTCACCTCACTTCCTCTAGAGTTCACCTTGCAGAAACATGAAAGAGTGTGGAATTACAAATCAAGGGAAGGAAGGCTGATCAGTATTTTAAAATATTACCTGTATAAACATTTTTTTAAACAAAAAAATATATATTTCTTTCATTATTTATAGTAGGCACTCCAGTAAAATCCTCTGATGGTTTAACGTTTTGGATTTCATCAAGAGTTGTACTTCTTTCAAAAATCGACCTTTGTTTCATGGCATTCAAAGAAACCCTTTACTTCGTGGTTTTTAAACATTTTGCTGTGATAGCATCTTCTCCGTTTTTTTAGCAAATGCTTTGTGCTATCATAAATTAAATCTCTAGCCAATGTAAGGCAGTGCTCTGTTGAAGCATTTCTCTGTTTCTGCTATATTCTCTTGGTAAAAAAAGATAGAAAGCAGACACTCATGTAGTTCATTTCTCGTGAGGCGAAGCTTTATTTACACTATAAGCCCCGTGGAAGTGAGAGGTGCAAAGACCGTCAAGGTTTCTTCTGTCCCTACTTTTACAATCTATTTCTTCTCCTCTTCCCCCAGCCCCACCATCACCACCACCACCACCACCACCACCACCGCCACCACTCCCACCATCTCTCCTTCTTTCTCGCCTCCACGATAAATCCCTGCCCTGTCATTTACTAGCAGACGTTATCTTATTTTTCCTTACAACAACTCTATAAAGCCAGTGTTGATGATCCTATTGTTACAGATGAGAAAAATGTAGGCCCCCCTCAAAGGGTGAAGGAGCCTGCCTACAATCCCAGTAGTAAGTGGCAGAGTGGGGATTCAAACCCAAGCCTGGTCCTGACTTCAGCACCATGCCACCCTAATTTTGGTGACGAGTCCAGCATTCAAGGGGCCAGTTACCTGAATGACAGTCTTTGTAAACCGCTACAGATTTCTAAATCTCATAAGGAAAAAACAAAAACAAAAACAAAAACCTGACTCATTGTGCAACAATATGCTTCTCAATGAGATGAAATGACCATGGCTTACTTACCCAGTTTTTCTTTTTCTTTTTCTTGGAGTCAGCATCATTACCACTACCAATGCTGGAATGGCTTGTGGCACTGTTGATACTAGAAACACTTTCAGAGGAATGTTGTCTTCTGATACGGAGATCTAGCAACAGATAGACAATATCACATTAGCTCATACACTTTCACTGGGAACAAATAAGACCATTAGGCTTCCTGAGAGGAAGTCTGCTAATAAAAGTCAACATGGCTTTGTGCAAATCGTTTCAGGGCAGCTTTGGTTTTTAAGTGTAATAAAATACAACCTTATTTGCTTTAATTAAATGCGTTATCTTCATTAAGATTCATTGAACATCTCATATAAGTCTGTAGCATTGGTGGTTTAATGAGTCCCGAGTTTTTACCCAAAAATGAAATGCTATGCTACTGATTTCCACTGAATACCTGGATCAAACAGATCTTCCAAGTGATTTATTCCAAATGATTACTCCCATGGAGTAAATGGAAACTCATAACTGCATGAGAATTAATTGTGTCTTTTTAAATAAAGCTATTTTTTTTAAACGTTTTTTATTTATTTTTGGGACAGAGAGAGACAGAGCATGAACGGGGGAGGGGCAGAGAGAGAGGGAGACACAGAATCGGAAACAGGCTCCAGGCTCCGAGCCATCAGCCCAGAGCCCGACGCGGGGCTCGAACTCACGGACCGCGAGATCGTGACCTGGCTGAAGTCGGACGCTTAACCGACTGCGCCACCCAGGCGCCCCAGTTGTGTCTTTTTAATATTAGTTCTTTGGATACAGCTACCGAAGCCAAGTATATTAATTTTCCATTTCATAGAATCATACCATGATAGAGCCAAAACAAACCTTGGAAGTCATTTAAGCACTTCAATTCACAGATGAGGAAATTGAAGTGCAAAGAAGTAACCTGACCGAGGTCAAAGAGTCAGTGGGGGGAAGACGCTCAAGAGAGAATCTGGGTAGATGACATGTATACACTAAACGGAGCACATATTTAAGACAATGTATCATAATCCCTGCCCATGACGCGGAATAGTAATGGTGACAGTAATAATAACCACAGGTAATAACAAACCTAGCTTTTACTCTGTGTTGGCTCTGACCTGGGATTATTTAATTTCATTCTTAAAGCAAAGTGTTGAAATGAGTTTAATTACTAAAAATCATTTGACCAGAGTTACAGAGCTGAAACACAGCAGAGCCAAGCCGAGACCTGGACAGATTGTAATGTCTGTCGTGCTAACTGCCACGTGATACGGGCTTGCCGTGCTTCTGCAAAGCATGTAGTGCTTCTCTAGTCACACAAGACGATTTGAGGAAAAAAAACTTTTGGCATTTATTCACATTTTGAAGATATCCACTTACTCCATAAAATCAGCCTATAAGATTAATTTACAGTTGTTGAAATTGACATTTTACTGAGAGTTAAATAAGTAATTTTACTTACTGCTTACAGTGAACTAATATTAAGTGTTAGTGGAGACACTACCAATTCATAAAATTACTTTTAAGGCCCAGTCTACTTTAAGGTCAAATCTATTATTATATTTAATTGGCATCAACGCAGATTAGCCGAGCAAAAAATTTCAGTAGAACTTATGTCAGAAATCAGTATATAGCTTTCAAAAAGTTTCCATAGAAACAATAGTATAAAATCAAAGCTTTCCAGTTGACAGATGTACTTAACAGTACAATGCCCCATGACAATGGAACTATAACTGGTTCCTTTTAAAACATATAATCAGTGAACATGTGTGTGGGTATGTAATATATGTATACATATCTCCATCCTTAGTCATATACATATATATCAACATATACCTCAACTTTTTCCCTTAAGATATTAAATATGCTAACAAATTTTATAGGAGCCAAAAATAAAACGATTTTTCAGACTCTGTAGATTGTGGCCTCTTAAAAGTGCTTTAAAAAATAATGATGTGTTTACATGCCCCAAACATTACCAATGTCACAACTTAAGGCATGTATAGTATCTTTTAATCAACTAATACTAGAAGTTGTATGAATAAAGAAAAGAAGAATATGTTGGTACTTATTTGTGTTTTACATTTCTGCTGTGCTTGGCTATAAGCTTTTGTGATCAAGATACATTATTTTTTAGGTTTTTTCCTAGTAATTGACTTTCACAACTAAAGCAATGGTACTGGATGTTAAGGTACTCAAGAGTTTTTATTATATCCAGTATTAATAAATTGTATTTGGCTTTGATTAACCTTCAAAATTTGAGAAGATAGGTAAATTCTTATAATCATAGGTCAAAAGTAGTCCTTGTAGGTATTATTTATCTTCAGTTATGAATGCATTCACCAATAAAGAATAAAAAGAGAATCTGGGCATAAAACATACTTGTTGAATTATTATGGACCGAATTCATTATACTGAAAAGCAAATTTCAGTAATATCATGGAATGAAAGGAATTTATTTTATTCATCTCTAACAATTTCTTGCTAGTGTTTGTAAGTATTTGATTCAGTACATGTGACACTACAGAGCTTGGAAAAGAACGGTTGACCAAATTGATGTGAACCTTATGAACGAACAGAGAAGCTTATTTTAAAAGTCTGTATTTCAGTTACGTGTTTGTTCATCCATTCATTCCCACTTCCCACCCTTCTTACCACCAATGCCCCAGCTGAAGCTATTACTAACGTTTCTCTGCTTTACAGCAAGAAGAGCTGTCCAAGTTCAAACCATTCTGTAAACAGTAGCTAGAGAAATCTTTAAAACGAAAATGTCATCATCACTCCCTTACTTCAGACTTTTTAGTAGATTACCATTTTAATAAGACAGAAAATATTTCAACTCTTAAAAATGGCCTAAAAGTCCCTCAGTAATCTGGTCAGTAATTGTCTCTCTAACCTGGTTCTTCTTATTTTACCTCTGCTCATTGTATCAGCTCCATAAAGGCAATAGTCTGTTTTCTATCTCAAGACTCTTCTGGAATACTCCTCTTTCAATATTTGCCATATACATTGATAATTGTTCCTTGGATCTCCCCTTAAATGTTGCTATCTGGGAAAGGCCTTTCCTGACTATGCACCTCTAGTAGGTTCCCTGCTACCCTTGCTTTCTATAGCACTAATTCTTGTCCATTTTTTAACTTATAACTGTTTTGCCATGCATATTCAGCTATACCTATGATCACAACAATTGCTAATTTTCTGCTCTCCCACAAGATTTAAGGTTTATTTTTTTTAATGTTTATTTTTGAGAGAGAGAGTGCGCGAGAGAGTGGGGTAGGGGCAGAGAGAGAGGGAAACAGGATCCAAAGCAGACTCTGCTCTGATAGCAGAGAGCCGGATGTGGGGCTCAAACTCACAAACAGTGAGATCATGACCTGAGCTGAAGTCAGACGCCCATCTGATGGAGCCATCCAGGTGCCCCAAGTGTAAATGTTTAATGGAGACAAAGATTATATCTGTTTTGTTTACCGTTGTATATCCAGGACCTTGTGCACACTATGGCTTATGGTAGGCAATCAGTAAGTGCTTGTGGGCAATATTATTCTTATTCATTCAGCACAAATGTTTGCCTAACATTCCTAAAAATGTATTCACTGTTCATAGCAATTTACTACGTATTTTGTTAAATTGTATTTGGTACATCTCAAGGAAAAACTATTCTATGTTTATATACAGAGGTAGTGACTTAAAAAAAGTATATTTTGAAAAATAAAAGTAAAATTTTCTATTATTTTACCTTTCATATATGGTTATATATATGTATCTCTATATCATTAAATTTACACAGAGATATATTTATAACCTTTTGTGGCAGTGGACTGTGAGTCCTTGAGAGTAGGGGGCTTTGTTTTTTATCTTTGTATTTCAAGATCTAACAGAGCGACTAGTATATATCAGCTACTCAGATAACATTTGTGCATGAATAAATAAATTTATTCTATTATAGACTGCTATTATTTATCAGGCTCTGTTAATAAATGGGATGAACACATAGAAAATAGAAAGTTACATTAATTACGTGATTTTGTCTCAGTTTGACCTGTCTATAAAACTGTTGCCTCACTCCAAATATATATTGTAAGACTATATGTTACAAATTTACCTGACATAAATGTGTAAAGCTCTCGAAAACCAAATCTCAATATGATTTCAGACTGTAAGTTCATAGCTTATAGCTTATACAATCACCATAATGACCCATGGACAGATACATAAACAGTCCAACAGACTTTATTTTCTGTATGTGATGCCAATGGTCAAGATAGTAAGAATCAGTTTGTGTTCACTGAATATATATTATAGAAACATAAATATCCTATATACACTTATAATTATTTGTTTTTGTCAGTTTTAAATCTTATAAAATATTTTTTAATCTTTCTTGACCAACTTGAATATTAACTGTTATCATTTTACTCATTTTATGTACCCCTCCCACATTAGTGAGCAGAGGAATTCCTTTTTTCAATTCCAGTAGATACATTAGGGTACCTGTTGCCTAAGATAAAAGGAATCCTTCCAGAAAGTTTTACTTCAGTGACTTGTACTGTGTTAAAGAAAGGATTAAGTCTTTTTCAATCCCTTCTCTGGACCTATTTACAACATGAAGATTCAGAACATAAGCTGCTTTATTATAGCTCTAAGATAAGCTTTAAATATGCAGTAATTTTCCATGTAGCATATAAATCAACTCCCCCGCATGGAAAATTGCTAAATTCCTAACAGAAGTAGCCCCTAGAGGACTAGTTTGTCCTTCAATTTAAGTATCTCTCACTTTATAAATTTTTTCTAAAATTTGAATTCTAGTATTTAAAAAATTGTATTTTTTTATTTTATTAAACATTTTTTTTAGTATTTATTTATCTTTGAGAAAGAAAGAGAGACAGAGTATGAGCAAAGGAGGGGCAGAGAGAGAGAGGGAGACACAGAATCCAAAGCAGGCTCCAGGCTCTCAGCTGTCAGCACAGAGCCTGACGTGGGGCTCCAGCCCATGAACTGTGAGATCATGACCTGAGCCAAAATTGGATGCTTAATGGACTAAGCCACCCAGGCACACCAAAAGTTGTATTTTCTTAAATTAAAATTCAAATAAACCCCTTTTATGTGTACAGCACCCCCACAGTCACTCGGATTGAGAAAACATACCATCCTACCATTGATTAGAAAAGGCAGACCTTACATGAATTAGGGCACCAAAGTACAATGCAAATTTTGATAGAGGAACTACAGTTATCTCCAGAAACATACCACAAGGGGACCTCATTAATTTTAAGGGTCAAGGAGGCATATTTAGGCTAACTCTCTTAGGTCTCAAAACGTTTTTATGCTGAGCACACAAGGCAGAAAATTTTAAGTAGAAATAAACAGAACATACAAAAAACTTTTAGAGAATTAGAAGAAGTCAGGGTAGCTGAAATATACAATGTGACAAAAAAGCAAAGCATAAGGTCTAGACCAGTGTCTAGCAAATAACTGATAATCATTATATATTTGTTGAGTGAACAAAGATGACGAAGAGAAATTATGTCATGTTAAGAAGTTTGTATTTCATCCTAAAGGCAAGGGATACCTGTAGATATTTGTTGTTGACTAATGCTCTGGTTTCAGTGTGAAGAATGATACAAAGTGGTGTTAAGATGAAGGGCAGGAAGGATTTAGGAGTTTGTGGTCACAGTTCAGGGGAGAGATAAGGGATGGTAATAGTAGGATCTGAGAAAAGGGAACACATCCAAGAGATATTTAAGGGGTGGAATCAATAGAACTTGGTGATTTAATGAATGAGGAGAGGAGGATATATGAATGAACATCTAGGTTTATGGCTGGCTATATGGAAGAATGGTGGTGCCACTTACTGAGGCAAGGAACACTGAAGGCAAAGCAGGTCTGAGAGGGAAGATGACAAGTTCAAATTTGGAGATGTTGAATTTAACGTGACAAAGAGACATCCAAAGATAACCAAGTGGAGCTCTCTCTTATGCAGCTCGATTTATAGATCTGCAACTCAAGAGATGAGCCTGGCCTGAAGAAATATTTTTGACAGTTATCAATGCATAAATGATAATTATAGCCAGAGTATTAGATGAGTTTATAGATTTTTAGATAGGAGAAGGGAATCACAATGCACAAAATCATAATGGAAGAGAGTTTAGGACTGGGTTCTAAGAAATATCAGCATTTAACAAAACGATACAAATGAGCAAACCTGCAAAAGAAACTTTCAAATAGATTTCAATGCAGCAGGAGAAAAAACTAAGAATGTGAATATTACAAACATTACAAGAAATTAATGTGTCAATTAGGATGGAATGGACATCAGTATACAATGCGGTCTGCATGTTAAATACAGTAAGAATTTTAAATGTGGTACTAGATTTCGTGTCATGTAAATCATTATTGATCCTGGAGAGAACCCTTTTGGGTTGATGGTAAGAGATGCCACACTCCAGGGGTCCGAAGTGTGACTGGCTGCTGGAGACATTAAAAGATTCCATAAAATGTTCCCAGAATTCCCCTGGAAATGGAAACATACATGATAGGGCATTCAAGATTTATAAAAGCATTTGTTTAGCTGGTGAAGAGTTGAGCATGTTGAATGCCATTGAAAAGAGGTAGGGCATGAATAAGTAGAACCCACGCAAAGAAAAAACTGACATGACATTAACACAAAGCATTTCTACAGTGGGAAACTAAGGGGTGGGGGTGATGGCAAAGGAGATTATCTTATTATTGTTTAGAACTGACAAGCATAGTAATAATTAAAAGTAGACTTTTAGTCCTTTTTCTTATTGTTTTTAGCATTTTCATAAGAAGTGTCCCTTTTTAATGCCTCCACCCAGAAGGAGCTGTTCCACACATCTTCTCCTTGGAATTTGACCATATTAATTAATTCATTTTCTTTACAGATCTAGACTTTGATGGTCTTTACAGGGTTTGTTTTGCTTCAAGTCAGAGATAAATGTATTAGCCAACCTCCCCAGCCCCACTTTCACCAAACCAAACGGAGAGAAAGGTGTGTCCTACTATAGAAGCAAATTCCTTAAACTTAATTAAAAATTTATTTGATGAGGAAAGCTACTGTTCTTAAATTCTGGGATTCTGACTGCCTTAATACCAACTTATTCCTTATAAAGGACAATGCCACTGAGTAAAAGCAGCTTCACTCTAATGAATCAAATAGATATTCATTACATTGAATGAAAAATGGCAATACTTCTAAATATACCTTTGGGAGGGTGGTCTGGACCATTCAGTGCTCCCTGAATAGCTGCTTGGGCAGCAGAGTTCTGGGCCTTCAGCATTTCAATGGTTTCCCTTAGTTCTATAAGTTCAGACTCCTGTGAAACAAATAGAATTTAGAGGTTTTAGTACCTAGAGAGAAAAGCAAAATGTCCTTGCTTATAATTCACTACCAACTGGGTTCAATTGTACGTGGTGCGAACGTCCTGAGAGATTTGGATGCCTGACTAACCTTGTCAAGTTGCATTTAACAACTTCTCATTTAGTTAAATGTAAAGGAGAATAAAAACAAAAAAAATGCCTTGGTCATTTTCTTATGAATGTGACCTGAATGGTCTTTATTCCTTTCAAAGGGTGGCACCTAAAGCTGGACAGTTCAACACAAAGCAAGATGTCACATGGTTCATTTTATACCAAACCTATGAATACCACCAGATTACATCACAGGGTTAGCTATCAGGATTGTACTGGTGAATCAGACTGCATTTTACTGTCAGCCGGAAACCCTGAATGAATGACTTCAGATTTTGTCTCTTTGATTTTGCACTTGGGGAATTGATTCTTCATACCCAAGTATAAAAAGAGGTATTCATCCCTAACTCATTGCTACTAAATATCATATTATTAAATTCTGCTTTGCAAATCATGGTCGTCTTAGATTCTGCTACTTTTTATCCAGTAAGATTTTTAGCATGGAGACCTCAATTTTACCAAGCCAAAACAACACAGGAATTTTTTAAAGTGAATAGAATTATATGCAATGTACATTCCTTAAATAATAGTTCATCAAAAAGAAAAAAAAAAGGTAGCATACAAGTCAATTTTTTATACAACATCTGTTTTCTTATTGAACTTAGGGTAACTTTAAGATGTGTCTCAAAGAACATACAAATATGATTTTTCACAGTTATCTAAATGAATTATTTAACCACAAGTGACTACGAGGCAGCATCAGGAAGACATGTGCCTCACTGCAAAATGAAGTAGAGTGTTTTTTCTAGCATTGGCAGTATTTCCATCGGGAGCCCCCAAACCAGGAGTATCCAGAATTCTTGGCCGTGATGGCAACTCTAAAAATTAGAATTTTTGTCAGCCTCTTAGAGGGAGAATTCCTAGGTAATGTAATTGTCATTTATCATTTTCTCTAGCATCGTTGGCAGAAATCCAAAGGATCAGGCTTGGGTTCTTCCCTCCATAGTCAGTAGCTTATTCCTACTCTCTGTCTTCCGAATATACAAAAAAAGGTAAGATCACAACATTGCCTTTGTAGGAAACTGCTTCAGATATGAGAACATCCAGAGACCATTCGAAAGTTAGACACTTAAAAAAAAAAGGGGGGCAATGCTAACTGTAATGATATCCAACTTTGGAATAGATACCTAGCACATCCTGTAACTATTGTCACTGGATATCTGACGTATTTGTAATGGACACAGATATTAAAAAAATAAACCCTCTTACAGACTTCTAATAGTTTGTAAGTCAAAGAATTACATAATGAAAATCAGTAACAATCTTGTGGATTCATAGATGGATCCTTAAATACTTGACTGTAATTCATTTGCATGTATTTTTCACAAAAGAAACAGGTTTGTGGAAAAGTTTCACTGTCATAATACAAATTTCGTCATAATTTCTGTCTCTCCAAGTTCTATCTAAATTTTTTCCCTTGCTCAATTAGTAATAGGTAAGTTTACCAAAATTTAACGTGTTTTCCATTTAAAATAAATTTCCCAGTAGATAAAATGTTTACTGAAAATTCATTCTGCCTTTACCAGAAAATTATTCACAAAAGGAGATCTACTGTACATACTTAATCAATCACATAATTTAAAGAGTAATTTTACAACGTGTAAACTAGAATACAAGTTAAATTTTGATTAAAATCAGATTTTCATCCTTGAATTTAAAATCGACAGTGCCTGTACCGTGGATTAAAATCTGCTGAAATATGTGGCTTTAAGTTGAAAGAAGTAAAATGGAAATGAGATCTCATACTTAATTTTATGAGTAAGCAGACTTATTTCAGGGTCTAAACTTTAATGTTTTCTATGGAAATCTCTTCTCAAAACTGTTATAACAAAGATTACAAGTGAAATGTTCAGGGAATATTGCTTTTTCAGAAAATAGCTTTTAATGTGAGGTAGAAGAATGCTCACTTTTAAAACTAAGTATCTTCTAAAAAAAACATATTAAGCACGTTAGTTATTATGCAGCATGGCACAGTAGACCCAAAGGAAGAATAACTAGGTAACAGATATATTCATTATATAGTTTGGGAAAATCACATACATGAAAAAATTAGTTTAGCCAAATTCATCTTAGTAGTTCTTTAGGGGAACTTCATAAGTACATGCAAGCACCTATAAAATATTCCAGTGTCTTTAATTAAAAAGATAGGTAAATTTGACAGTGATAATCTGTTCAAACCTGAACTAGGTATCTCTATATACATGCAAAAATTCCTTCCTTCTTTCTTATTTCAGTTGATGAGATCCATCTTCCACATCACTTCAAACTATAGCTATCCTTTTCTCTGAGTCTTCCCATATGATTTTTCCCTTTGCTTTAAATATTTTTCTCACCATTAAAGGCCATGGTAGAATGAGCTTGAAACCTCTTAGTTTGCCTTTCAGAAAAACTAAAGCCCTTCTCTGTGCTTCCAGATTTAAAGCATTCAGCTTATTTAGCTGTTGTAGACTTTATCTTTTCACCTGACTTAGGATCTCAGTAAATGTTGGGGTGATTTTGCTCAAATGTTCTGGTCTATGCTAAACAGGTGTTTATCTCCTAAGAATAATGTAAAGCTTCAATTCTACTTATATTTTAACAACAGGGTGTTTGATCACCTATGGTGCCATATAAAAACATCAGTGACTTTATTATTCATTATAAACAGGAAGTCTGGATATGGCTAAATCAGTGAAATCATTTCCTTGGGATGGCAACAAAGTCAGGGTTATCCTTTCTCTCTTTTCCAGTAGTAAGTATATAAAGATTAATAGAAGGCACTTGAAAGTGAAAACTTGACTGAGACATATAAATTGTTTTTAAATAGTTTATTTCTAGTTTTCCTTTTCTTCTCCTTCATAATTATAATTGATTGTTCACATTTATTTTTAAGCCATATTTTTCTAAGGTGATTATAATGCTTGGAAATTGCAATGCTGCTTCCAAGTACAATTATGAATTCCTCTTTTTTTGCCGTATAATTAGAAGCAAGTTCTAGAAATAGCCAAATATAAAATCATTTGATACTCTGAAATATTTTCATATAGTGTCTTTATTTTGAAAGTGACCAAATAGAAGATACTTGAGTTTTAAGAATATTACACTTTCAGGAAATAAAAAAAAAACTGGAAAATGTATATGCCATCAGGATAAGGATTTAAAGTCTCTTCTAATTCAGTAGTATCCATTTTCCTACTCTCTTCATATATACTAAGGAGAAGATTGAGGCTAGGATAATTCTGTACAGGATCTTGGGAATAGATGATCAGATCATATTTCATTGATGTTTCTCACTTTTCAAACGTGGTACTTTAAAACTTGGGAACCAAAAATTCATTCACCTACAATAAGCTATTGTAGATAATGATGTCCCAAATACCTGCCGTTGATGTAAGATTCCAGTTTTCCATGAAAGTTTCTTGTGTACAAGAAGGTGGATGGAGGCAGTATCTTTTCCAATTGTTTTGTACATGTCTCTGATGCTAAATAAGTATCAAGGTCAGGCTTGGAATGCTTCAAAATGAGATGATCAAATAGTTTGTCATAATACTCACCTTGCTTGGTATCCTCTCCAACCTAATTTCCTAACTGCATCTGACCTCTTTCCAAGTTTCTCCTGGAAACTTGCAAATTTCCTACAAGCTTGGCAATAAATCTCATCAACCAACTTGACCTTCTAGGCAAGGTTCTTAAAAAATTTCTGCTAAACCTGTCTTTGGTTTCATCACACTGACATTCAGTTAATCTTAAACTGTCTAGCTGTAGTTTCTTTGAACACATCCTACTCCCCATCCCTGTGTGTGTGCCTTGAAATCTTGTAAATTTTTCTACTGAAAGAACCCAGCCAGCCCTGATTCTAAGAAAATACACTAGTTCATCAAATCCCAGTAGTATAAGTAACTTGCATCCATGAAAAATTTATGGATTCAAATTACCCTCTGGGAGGGACAGAGAGAGACAGAGAATCCCAAGCAGGGCTTGAACCCACAAACTGCGAGATCACGACCTGAGCCAAAACCAAGAGTCAGATGTTCAACCAACTGAGCCACCCAGGTGCCCCTTGAAATCCTATATTTTTATCATAATCTGTCACCTACTGGAATATATACTCTTATAACCAGTTATACACAGTTTACATATATAGAATGCATATATTATATATGTACACTATAAAATATATGTCATATACATATAGTTCACTGCTAAATTCTCAGTAGCTAGAGCAGTGTCTTATACAGAGTAGAAATTCAATATAACTTTGGTGAATGATTAAATGGACAAATGAGCCTTGGAACTCCAAGAACAGAGTTTCAAAACCTCTGCTCTATATGCTCTAATCTTTTTCCCAGGATTGTTGGATCACCAGAGAGCAATATACCCTTTTATCTCAGCTCCCTGAAGAAATGACTTTACTGAAATATGATTAAATGTTATGCCCTCAGCTTTTAGAGAAATGTCTATTTGAACAGCGATTTTGTCTTTTGTTATTCCATGACCCCAATTTTAAAAACTTTACAATAAATTTGTCCTTGAATTCAGTGCCAAAAAGTTTGTCTCTCCGATCTAAATTATACTCTTCTGGTCAGAAAATGAGAGCTACACATGCCAAGCAATCCCCCTTTGTGTGCTGGCTTCCTTGACATTCAATTCCATTTTGTGCTTTGCAGTAGTGATTACGTAGGCTCAGGCGTCTTGTTATATACATTCTTCTACTGGTTTTCACTAGATTCTGTTACTGAGTTGTGCCATATCGTATTACAATTAATTTTATGATTCTCAAAACCACCTTGGATATAGGCAAGTTATACATCTCAGATTAATAAAATAAATTACTAACACTGTTGTGTGCATACAGCTTGCAATGAGACAAGCAATCACTTTATTTTCAGTTAAAAAAGGGCAAGGCAATTTCAGACATCATGGCATCTTCTGAGAAAATTTCATAATTTGGCAATGTTACGTTATGGATAATTTTAAAATTCCAGGTAGTATGCAGATGTGTTTAAAAATATTTGGGCATTATTCATAGGCATTATGAAAAAATTAACAACTGCGTAGTTTTCCAATTTTTGTAAGAAATTTTACTTTTAAATATAAAGTAATTAAAGGAAATATGGGGGGGTGAAAAACATTAATTTTGACTTTTTAAAGATATGAGACTTAAATACTAGCTATGATTTCTAGTGATATGCCTGGCATATGGACAATGATAAACTTGGCTTATCCTATATCCCTTAAGGGGAAAAAGGAAAGCAATGTAAGAAAGGTAACATTTTTGACTATCCACTGTATGTAGTGTTATATAGTACCTTATTTGTTCCTCATAATGCTTCTGTAAGGTAGTTATTATAATCCTGATTTTTAAAATGATGAATTTAAAATAAATAAATAAATAAATAAATAAATAAATAAATAAATAAAATGATGAATTTGAGGGTCAGAAAAGGAAAATTCCTCAGCCCTTACAGAGGTTCCACTGATGGGGTGCCTGGATGGCTAAGTTAAGTGCTGACTCTTGATCTCAGCTCAGGTCATGATCTCATAGGTTGTGAGTCCAAGCCCTGCATCTGCTCTGTGCTAAAGGCATGGAGGGAGCCTGCTTGGGATTCTGTCTCTCCTTTCCTCTGTCCCTCCCCAGCTTGTGCATGCTTTCTCTCTCAAAATAAATAAATAAACTTAAAAAAAAAAAGAGGTTCCGCTGAGATCCACACTCAAGCTTCCTTATATTCTTTCCCACTTGGCTGCCCTAAAAGACCTTTGTAATCCTATTTGCCAAGTTCTTAGGTTACATAGTGAAGTGGTAAACTGTACTGCCCCTCTCCTCTTCAAAAAAGATTAAGATAAAATTCCTGTGCTCAAAAGGCATTTGTCATCTTCCCTTACAGAACAGGTTTGACAGGGATGGATAGTGCTCTCTTTCATGGGCAAGAGGGAAATCTGTGAAATAGGAGCATGGAAGACAAGGGCAAATAACGTTACAGTTTGCTAATTACACCAGGCTACAAGAGGAATATTTGATTTTTCTCTTTAGTTTAATTGGGCTGTTCATTCAGGGTTTTTTTTTTTTTAATGTAAAAATTGGTAAACGAACACAATGGTAACATATGCTAGCTCTCTAAAGCTAATGACATACTTTACGGAACTAAAGACAAAAACTGAAGCCATCTCTAGGGACAGATATAGGTACAGATTCTGAAAACAGCCAAAGCTTTTCAGATTTTGGATCTCTGAAAATTAGATGAAAACTGGACATCTGCTCAGATCATGCACATATGCGGGTTTTACAAATGTTTCCATACAATTTTAGAGACTGCATCTGTCTCTGACACCCATCCAAGGACCCAGGTTAGGGCCGAAATAACGGCAGAGAGGTAAGTTACTGGTCACCCCATGGAAAGTGTCCATACTCTTTCTAGGCAACGTGAACCTTTTTGATATGTCTGCCTTGTGACCTAAATTCTCTGTTTCTTTCTTTTTAGAATTCCTTCTCCCACTCCGTAAAAACCCATCAGGTTTATTTTAAAGCTTTTCATATAAATTAGCTTTACTTTTCAAAGACAGCATCCCCAGATGCCAACTGGTCCTTGTTAGTGCAAACGACCCAAATCTTCATTTAGCATTCCGCATTTCTAAACTTCAGCTCACGATCAGTGTTTCAGTCTCATCTCACAGATGCTGTACCCTGAGTCCCTTTACTTTGTAGAGTCCTCACTCTCCTCCAGACTTTCCTCACGCCTATCTCAGATTATAGCCATGGTCCATAACTGGGTTTACAGACCATAAATTTGTGAAAATTCTTGTCAGACTGTAATTCTTGTCAACTGCATAACAAATTGTTCCTGGAATATTCTAACTCTTCCCCTATACAACTGCTTCTCTTTCTTAAAACATTTGGTATTCTTTTAATGGGTCCAGTCAGAAGTGAAATAGATGGCCTAGAAAGAACTTTGCGTGTGCGTGCGTGCGTGTGTGTGTGTGTGTGTGTGTGTGTATTCTAATATAGATGAATCTGAATCATAAGTCTTTAAAAATTAAAATCTGACAAGAAAATGCATTATCTTGTCATTGTTTCAATCTAATAAGGAAGGGATCCTCTGAAGCATTATATTTAAGGAGCTGCATCTCAGGCATTGTTTAAACATCCTATGTAACTTGCTGTCTTATTTGAATCCCCTGTGGTGATTCTTGAACATACCTTCTGTTCCGCTGTCATAGTTAGACTTTGCAGTCGACCAGTCATATTCCCTAAACTCTTTTCAAAAGCTGCTACGAGGTGAGCCTGTGAACAAAACGGAAGGAACACATTTTAAATGTCAGGACCTTACGCAGATGGATGAAAACTCTTCATTTTATAAAATGCTGAATTTCAGGTGTTCTAATTCTTTAAATACTATGACCATCTTGGTTAGCTCTCAGTGATGACTCTCCTTTAACATCAATCTTTATTTATATTCCTAAACTTCAGTTTAAATTCAGTGTTTCCATTTCTTGACATTTAATGTGAGTTCAGCTTCTGAAAAGGGATGGCATTTTGCAAATAATAACACCTTCCGGCCTGCATCTCACAGAGGATTTGACACCCAAAATGCTGAATAAAGTTCTGAGTTGCCAAGTTTTTAGACTTCAAGCTCAAGGGGAGGTCACTGCAATAGTCAATGGACAAATGTTTCTCCTTTTTATACCTGCATGATGACCTTTGGAGATATTGTTAGCTCCTTTATTGTAATGACACTCTCCTTCAAGTGTCAGACATCTGCTGACAGCTTTAACATTATCTTTCCTTTTTTTGTGCTTACAAAGAATTCAGTTGAAAAGAGTTGTCTTCATTCTCCAAACTCTTTTTAATAAAATGGCTTTTATTTCTACTTTATTCCCTTCAACTAAGGAAGTGCAGGTTGGCCGGCTAGAAATAACACTCAGTCATATTTTATTTAAGTTTTCATGGCTTTCGGGTTTTATTTTAAATCTCCCGGAGTTATACATATTGCTGTATAAAACCATAACTCTTATGATTAAGAAGTATTTGACAATCTTACAGCTCTAAAATAGGCCCAATTCTGTTGACATGCCATTATCCAACAGCTTCACCCACAGAATATTAAGCACGAAGAAGAGGTCCTTCAAGCTTTCACGGTAGCTTGAGGAGAGCTATAGGGGTGTTATCTCACACTCATCCAATCTTATTGTGCCCTTACAAAGGTACAATGATGGAATATTTCACAGCCTACATCTACAATGAACTATGTGTGGGAAGAAATTTGGTAGTCCTCAGCAAAAGATTAATTCTTTGAGGGAAGGGAGTAAAAGGACTTCTTAAAATACTTCACCTTGTAACTCTAGCAGAGCTGAAACGCTGAGGTAACTATTATCAGATGAATCACAGGAGTCCAAGGAATTAGGGCACTAGAAACATTCCATTATTGGTAACAGCTAGAGGTTTATTTCATTATTAATAATGACTAGAGGTTTATTCCATTATTGGTAAGAGCTAGAGGTTTATTTCATTGTTGCCAACAGCTAGAATGTACAAGTCCCTTCCATTAGCATCACGACACAAAGGTGTCTTTGTTCTTAGCTCTGAGCTTATGCTGGGCTGGGCTCCCTTTCTTTTCCTGACATTGCTATATAGAGAAAGATAATTGGTGGAGAATACTTCTATTAATCTTCAGTCTACCAGAACAACTCTTTATTCTTTTTCCACTCCCTCTTCTCTCTTTCTCCCTCCCCCCAAATTGTCTCTCTCTCTCTCTCTTTCTCTCTCTCTCTCTCATACACACACACACACACACACACACACACACACACACACACACCCTTGAGAGTTATACTCCAGGGTTCATTAGCAGATTTAATTGGAAAAATAACAGTCTTTTAAAAAAAGGAATAGTAGGGGCGCCTGGGTGGCTCAGTCGGTTAAGCATCATGACCTTGTGGTCCATGAGTACTGGCCCTGTACCGGGCTCTGTGCTGACAGCTCAGAGCCTGGAGCTTGCTTTGGATTCTATCTCCCTCTCTCTCTGCTCTTCCCCCACTCGTTCTCTCTCTCTCTCTCAAAAATGAATTTAAATATTTTTTTTAAATTAAAAAATAAAAAAGGAATTGTATCTTGTAGTTTAAAATGTTTTCAATGGCAAGGAATATCATTACATCAGACTTAATATTTCAGAAATTAACATAAGGTTATGTTGCATTTTCTCTCACGCGTAAACCTTTTTAATGTAAAAAAAAATTCCTGCCATATTAAAATTGAACAAAGTGAAAATGCAGAGCTCACTGGTTCATCAGTCACCAGCCAAGTCCAGAAATTGGACATTTGAAGATGTTAGAAGTTCTCTCTTACCTCTCCCCTATTACTGTCGCCTCTCCCTGCCCCAAAGATAACCACCATTATCGCAACATTGGTGGTAATTATTGTCTTGCTTCTCTCTATAGTTGCACCACTGAGCTTGCATTCCTAAACACTATGTTTTAGCCTTGTCTATTTTTAAAACTTTCAGAGTGGAATCATATGGCACAATTATTTTGTGACTTTTGCTTTGCTTAACATTGAGTTTCTGAGATTCATCCAGTGGTAAGCAGCAGGAGTTAGATTTTGCTGTAATGCATTGCTCTGTGTGATTTATAATGTATTTGCCTATGATTGACCATTTTGTGCTGATTCTAGTTTAGATGATAATCAATAATCATGCTGTGAGCATACAATAGGTTTCTAAATCCTAAAATAAAATTGCTCATTTTCTTTTAAAATAGTGAAAATTCTGGCCGAAAACCATTGTTAACATGTACTAAAAGAAATGTAAGAATGTACTCAATATTGCAGTTTTAATTCTCTCAAACAACTGTAATGCCCAATTATTGGATGTAAAAACTAGAAGAAAATTTATACTTTACCTTCTATGCATATTTTATCAGTTGAATGGGAGTTAAAGTGACAAAGAATGTAGGAATGTGAGTATGCTGAATAAATATATTGTCTGTATTTTGTAGCTATAAATATATTGCCTATAATTTGTAGCTATTAATTAATACAAAATGTTCACTATGAGAATGTCAGTTTTCAATCTTTGGAACATTGCTACTCATTAATTATTCATAAGAAATGTATAACTGGTTACCAAAGAACATTTTGAGTCACATCGTTCTCCATGAAAAATATGTTAGAGGTATGTTAGTGAAATACTGCTTTTAAGTTTGTCTTGGCTTACTAACTTTGTTACTTTGAAGGTAATAAAAGGATAAACTTCTCACCAATTGGATTAATGGAAAGACAGTACAAGATACAAATAAAAGAAACTAAAATGGAAAGTAAAACTGATTAAACTATAGGACAATATATCTTGTCTGAAAACCTTAACAAAATTATGACTTTTTAAAAATTGTGGATTTTTAGAGGGACTACTGATCATGATTTACTTGGGTCTTACTTCTCCATTACCAGCTGCATAATTTGAAAGCCAGAGTAAAATTGTGTCAATATGATAATGACTACATCCCAATGTGTGTTAGGTGAAGTCTGTCAAGGTAATAAAATAAGCAAGACTGAAGAGTAGTTATGGATGGTATTTCTAATACATACTGACTTCAGTTTTTGAATCCTATAATACAATCTGAATAGACATGTAAAGAGAATTATCGTACTGCTAAACAGTAAGATGAAATATTATGAAAAATGCCTGCATTATATTTGTTCCCCCAGAATTTAGTAATGGTCCACCAACCAAAAAATATACATAGATTTTTGTGGATATATATATCTGTGACTTTAGTTTTGAAAATCAATAGATGAACTGAAAATAAATGAAACTATCATAATTAAGGTTTCACATTTCTTTTACACATTATAAAATTGTCCCTTCAGTTTTTGCCATTGTTAGTATATGCAAACTGTTTTCTGTTAAAGGAGATGCAGAAAAGCAAGAGTAACTGCCAGGTTATATAAAAATATTAAATAAAGCAAAAAAAAAAAAAAAACAAAACAGGACACAATCCTAAACAAAATAATATATTTGAGATTTTGGGCTAAAAGACCAATGTGCTGAAAGGAAAAAAAAAGTATCTTTTGTTTTGTGACATGTTCATTCAGTGGTACCTTTGAAAAATGGTAATAATAACTAGCCTCAGCACCCACTTCTAGATGATCTAAGAGCTGAGATTTGTACAACAAAATATATTAGAACATGAAGAAATGCTTCCCACATGTCTTGGCTGCAGAAAGGTGTGAGTGAAAGGCCAGGGGGCACCTGACTGTAAGATGTGACTATACATTTGCAGCTGCTTGCTTGTGGGGCTTCTGTTTTCTTCCTGTGCATGTGTGGGGTATTGATTTAGCGAAGGTCCGACAACATGCTTTCTTTCCTTTCCTTTTTTTTTTTTAATTTTTATTTATTTTTGAGAGAAAGAGAGAGAGAGAGCTTGAGCAGGAGAGGGACAGAGAGGGAGACACAGAATCAGAAGCAGGATCCAGGCACTGAGCTGTCAGCACAGAGCCTGATGCAGGGCTCAAGCCCAGGAACCCTAAGGTCATGACCTTCAGGTGATTTCAGAAGATTTATAAAATGCATTATGAAGTAAAAAAAAAAAAAAGGAGCATGAAAAACAGGATATAATTTTAGGCTCCTTTTCATGTGCAACAAGTTTTGCTAATGATAACATAGATGTAGCCAGAGGAAGCTGGATACATTTGGAAATTTTCTCTAAGACTAGCACTTTTTAAACAAAATTATCTATTTGACACTACTTCCTCTAATTCTGTATTTATTCTTTTTTTTTTCATTATTATTCCTTGAGGAGATATTATAGATGCTTTTTCTTCTAATAGCACCCTTCCTCCATGACATTTTAGCACCAGAGATATGTTGTATACTTTTTTATGCACTCCATGTATATCTGTGCTTCCATGTATATCTGTGCTTTGTGCATAAAAAGAGTAAGTTTTTTTTTTAACCACAGAAAAACAATTTTCACCCTCTGGTGGTCATATCAATGCTCAGCTGAGAATATGTGAGCCAAAGTCATGAAAACACATCAGTGAAAACAGTGTGGTATGCATGATTAAAGGAGAAGTGGTAGGTAGCCAATGGCTGACAACTTTAAAAAATTTTTGCTCCCCTTCTAAACAATGGCACAGAGTCAAATTTCAGGACTGTTCCCTTATGTTAAAATTTGGTTGCTCGTGTGTGTGTGTGTGTGTGTGTGTGTGTGTGTGTGCGTGTGTACAAGCCTTTGCAGGTGTGTGTTGCATATATGTATTCATGGGAATAAAAAGATCAAAGTTGAAAGGATACATAAGAAACCAACAATCGAATGTTACACAGCCATACAAAAGAATGAAATTTTGCAATTTGAGACAACATGGATAGACTTAGAGGGTGGTATGCTAAGTGAAATAAGTCAGACTGAGAAAGACAAAAACCATATGACTCCACTCATACATGAAATCTTAAAAGAAATGAACAAACAGAAGGCAGAATCAGAACTGTAACTACAGAGAACAAATGGATGGTTGTCAGAGGGGAACGGGGTGTGGGGGTGCTGGGCAAATAGGTGAAGGGGAGAGGGAGATACAGGCCTCCAGCTATAGAAGGAGTAAGTCACAATCATAAAAAGCAGAGCATAAGGAATACAGTCATATAGTCAGTGATATTGTAATAGTGATGTAATGGGACAGATGTAATGGCACTTGTGATGAACACAGAATAATGTATAAACTTGGGAAATCACTATGTATATAGTGATATAGTATATAGTATATATATAATGTATAAACTTGGGAAATCACCTGAAACTAAAGGAACATTGTATGTCAACTATACCCTCCCCCCAAAAAAGAAACCAACAACCATGTTTAGGAAGGGAGTGTCTGAGGGAAAAACAAATATACACTTTTTATTGCATCCATTTTTTTAGTTTGAGTTTTCCTTTTTAACAGAATATTAATATAATGCGTTTTAAATGGAAATAGTTTTAAAAATACCGTGTAAAAGCCCAAATTCCATAATGTATAGCAGACATTTATCATCCTAACATCTGAATATATAAACCTATGCAAGAGACATTTATGAAATAAAATAAAATCCTGAGTAATCATTAAAGACATCTGTAAATATCTTGACTCTCCAGTCCATAGGGTCTATCATTGAGCCTTCCTCATTGCAGATAAACACAATTCATGTGTTTCTGGCATTTACATTGTAATATGTTCTCTGGGTGCTGAGTCAGGAACCTAGACTGAGTGTTTTACAGTGTTATTCATCTAGCCTATAGTATAAAATTTATAGTTGCTTCTGAACTATTTCTTTAAGAATTATTCTTAAACATAAAATATAGGTTAAATAATTCTGTCCTCTTTCAGTACTGCCTAAAAATTCTCTAAAACCTGCCATTATTTTTAACAACCCCCTAACAACATCGATAAAAATGGATACAGCCAACCCCAAATTAATTTGATTCTTCCCACGTTGAAAAGATAAAATCAATTCAAATCCAGTGCTGAAATGAATACATGGTGGGTTAAAAAGACTTACTTCTATACTGTGGAAGTTATATTGCACAATAATTTTTATCCTTAAAATCTCTCTTAATCAGCTCGTACCCCATGGGCCTACACCTGCTCTCTCTTGCCCTGTCATGCTTTGTCTAGGAGATAGAAAACCTCAATGGAGAGCAGAGTGGTGAGGCAGAGGAAGGGCCCAGAGCTACACACTTCAACTGAGCAGATTAATGTTGAGTGCAGGTGGCAGGGCGTATGGCAAAACAGTGGGAGCTTCCTTACCCCTCACTGGTGTTTCTAACACTAATGTTCCTTAGGACCAGGCACAATGTCACAGGTTCTCCTTTCTTATTCTGCATCTATTCTGAATATTCCTGGCACATTGAAAGATATTCAATAAATGTTAATATTATTGATGGTCTCATTGGCATCATTTTTGCCACTCTCAGCTGGTCAAACTGCTATGAGAAGACTGCCCAGGTTTTTTAGGGAACTCTCTCTCATTTCCAATATAGCTTGGATACCCAAATGTAGACCTAAGTTAATTTTTTTATAATTAATTGGGTGCTTAACTAATTGCCCAATAAATTGTGCTGAAGAATGCAGGGCACATAGAATTTTTTATCTTCCAAAGTTAATCGCTGTCAACCACCAACTGTATTGTGGTTTGAAAAATATCTACGGAGAGTAATAAAAATAAGACATAAGAAAAGAAATAGCCCTTGTAACTCTTACTAATGTTTCCAACCTAAGAAGAAACAAAAGCCCTTTAACCACGTCAATTTGGGTTTACATTTTATTACTCGACATGCAGGGAAGTTTACGTTTGTATGAGTGACTGAAGTCTGTTTTATTTTTGGACACTTAAAGTTTGTGAGGCTGTTACTAAAATTATTCCATTTACTATATAAAAATCTATTCTAATATATCAAAAAAATCAAGAGTGACTTACATTTGCTGAAAGTTGAGATGTGAGGGTAGCAACTTTTTCTTGCGATGCAACCAGCTCTCGACGCAGTTTATGGATTTGCTGAATGTAATTAAAAAAAAAATCAATTCAATATGCTAGTGGATTTTTACTTAAAACTAAGAATTCAATCCAAGAAAGCAAATACTATATTCCGCTCATGCAGCCCCTTAATTAGTGTATCAGCACCAATTCCTGAAAAACCAAAGAAATGTGAACACTAGCTATACAGTAACAGTCAAATACCATGTATAAGAAGAGAAGTAAGTGACTATGTTCAAGGTCAGGACTCAAATTTGCAAATTAAAATTTTTTTAACATTTATTTATTTTTGAGACAGAGAGAGACAGAGCATGAACGGGGGAGGGTCAGAGAGAGGGAGACACAGAATCCAAAGCAGGCTCCAGGCCCTGAGCTGTCAGCACAGAGCCTGACGCGGGGCTCGAACTCACGGACCACGAGATCATGACCCGAGCCGAAGTCGGATGCCCAACAGACTGAGCCATCCAGGCACCCCTCAAATTTGCAAATTAAAGGAATGTACTGAAAGTTTTAGCATGGAGGTTAGCATGGAGTTTTAGCAAAGAAAAAAAAAATACTTTTTTTTTGTTTTTTTTTTGTTTTTTTTAGTATGTGCTTTTTAAAATTTTCTAGTTTGGCAACTTCCCAGCATTAGACTATCCCTTAGCCACTGAAAGTTGGCTCCGATCCAATGTGTAATGATTTCATATTTGAAAATAATTTTATTAGCTGGAGTTTTAATGGCTAACATTCTGAGAGACGCCTTCCCAAAACTTTATTATAATGCCTTTTATTCATTGAGTTACTATTAGCTCAGACTAAAAATGTTTTATAGATTAACCATAGCTTAAGAGGGGGAAAAAATCAGTAATGCTGTTCAAATAATGAGATAAACCAATAAAATAAATGTGCTAAAATGTCTACCTCTTTAGCTAAGTTCACACTGTACCAAAACTGAACCAGAGGAAGAGAGTAGTTCATATCACATTTAAATTGTTAATGTAAGCACTTTCTGCAGTTAAAACTGTGTCTCATGTTGCTAAGAAATGTAAACAGCGATTATAAGGGTAAAACATCTACAGTCATCTGAGACTAAGTCTACTGGTCTACTTCTGGTCTCCAGGGATTTTAGTTACTTAGATGCCAAACATTCTACTCTAATTCTTCTCCTTTCTTTAAAAAGAAATCTTCTATTGTTGTGATTGGACTTTTGGAATACTGTCTCAGTTTGAAAGAGCATTCTTGACACAGTTCAGCGTCTTCTCCCCCACTTTTTGGCAGAAAAGAAATGGTAGTCAATGTTGAGAGACTCTAAAGACCTTGTGAATTTTAAGCTGGAAGCTGGGACGGTGAACATTTATATAATTTCAGCAAATGTGATCCCATTTCACTCCAGTTTTTTTTTGTAATAGATACACTAGCCCCCAATAGCATCGCACTGACTTGCATTCAAATGATGATGACCACAGACAGTCCCAGAAAACAGACCATATACTTTATCCTAAACCAATACAAACTTAAGGAGCCTTTCTCAAGATAATAGCCTCTATTACATGATCCTTTACAAATTAACCCAGGAAACCTTAAAGGAATGGAAATTATTTTTTAAAAACCATGATCCATTAGGAGGCAGAGATGACAAAAAGGGGAGATGGGTAAGGACTAATCAGGCAAATAGGCAGCATTTGTTTATCTCAGCAGCCATATTACGACCGAATTAGCACTGTCAGGTCCATGCAATGTAAATAAAACACTTTAGGTTTTTTTAAAAAAAAACATACTAACTTTTTGGTCTAGCAATGATAAAGATCAAATGCTATAATCAATACTATTTCAGTACTTTTAAGCATAGCATAAATTTTCCTTTAAGTGCTAATAAGGGCAGAGATCCTTTGCAAAGGCTATTGCCAAGACATTGATTTTCTCTGTGGTCTGACTGCCTCAGTGTAAACCAATCAAATATCATTACCACACCTTGAATAAAGTCCTAATTAAAGTCCTCCTGCTCTCCTTGGATAGGAAAATTCTTTTACAAAGTGAAATAAAAAGGATACTCTCTCCAGGTTGCAATCTGATTGGAACATGATTGAGACAAAGTGCATTTGTGAAATGTGTGTGATTAGAACAATATACCACACTAGACATGAAGCGATGATTAGAGCGGCAAAGTCCCGGCATGAAACAGATGGACTGTGATGCTGGTAGCTTCTGTTATGGAGGTCTGATGCCTAAGGTTCAACGGTTTCGTTAATCCTATGCAGTTAGTCTCACAGGCTTGGGGAAAAGAGACTACAATGAATTGGAAAGACCACACATTCATTCATTCATCAGATCTAATGAGTGCTTACTACTACAGGCAAATTTTTGGTTGTTGATCTAAAACTCCATTCTAGAATGTAAGAGGTAAGTTTGCTTTTAAAAACTTCCTTTCATTTTCCTTAAGAGTAAATATCCGAGACCATTTATCAACTAGAGGATCACTTCTGTTGGCAGTGCTGGAGAGCTATGCTACTGTATCACACAGCCCTCTAGTGGTACCTTCCTTTCATCACAGATGTAAACAAAGAGTGGAATATGAAAATGCTACAAATTTTACCTCTGAATGAGCTTTTTCTTCAGCCTGTAAAAGACAAAAGGAAAAAAAAATTAACTATAAGTGACTAATGTCATTTTGCTCCACAAGTATAAATGTATAATTGTACTGTATTAAAAATATTATGATCCAACCTAAGACTATTTATAAATTATTATTATAGTAAAATACATGTTAAAATTTCATAGTATTATACATTATTGTTATATTTATACTATACTTACATGTTATAAATATTAGACTAATATTCTATTATTATAACAGGAACCGTTAAGATTGCAAATGAGTACTTCCTTATATACAAATGATAAAATTTTTTGAAAATGTAGGTTATTTGATTCATGGATACATAATATGCCTTAAAAGCAAAGTTAGAATTAAAAGACAATGTTATTCTAAGATTCAGACCATAAGCAACAAAAACAAAAGTAATCATAACATTTCACTCTAAAAAAGATGGGTGTAGGAAAAAATGAAATATTGGACTTTTTCATACATATTAGAAAATACACTCCATGATATTATAGACATCATCAGCCACGACTTGGGAGTCAGAATTTTATTCTGTGATTTACAGATCATAAAAATGCCAAATAAAGCTGGAGGGAAAATATTGACCTCTACTGATAACTGGGTAAAATCACTTTATTAGTTTCTGTCTTCTTTCACTGTCGCTAATGATTATTAAGTTTACTGAGCTGCAAGTCAGCAAAACATTAAAATTCCCCACGTCAAGATGGTGATGAAAGTGGCTGACAAACATCTTTGGTCATACACATTATGCAAATAAGGACTGCTTTAGGAAATTGAAGGCTGTTTTGGACTCAGTTGCAGAAAATTCCCAGCTCTGTTTTTCTTCTTTGTGCTGGGCTGCAAAATGCCAGAAAATGAGTTATGTGCACCATTACATTTGGGAAGCTCCCTTATTCTGGAAAAAGGTGGAGAATGAATAATACCTCTGAACAGTACAAATCTGCTCATTGCGCTGATCAATTTCGAAGCTAAAAAAATTTTTAAAAAATCTCATTTCCTATCTTTCTTTTGGGGACATTTCCTGGTTGATTGATACAAAAGTACCTGAACCACTTTTTTTTTTTTTTAGAAAATATACAATAAAACAAAGTAACAACATAAACATCAAGGTATTTTTTTATGCATAAGCATTTTCAGTTTTCCCTTTCCTGTATTTTCTCTACTCTTAAAAATAATGTATCGTTAGTAATATTGTGTTGGAATAACAGAGTGGTTACATAGTAAAATCCTAATAGCCCTTATAAGAAAACTGTGTTTTAAAAATAAATGCTAACATAAAGCTTGAATATTTTACATCTCAATTTTAATTTTTAAGTGAAGATTTTATTTTTCAATTCTAATAGTTTTAAGGTTTCCTCAACAGTTGGCATTTGAATCAGAACTAGGGAACTAATTTTAAGATGGAAATTTCACCTTAAAGAAAGCTGGAAGTTATTTGCCTTAAGATATATGGCACAATTAGCTATGACGATTTGTTTTCCCTAGAACTTGGCATGTTTATTGCCACTATATTTTGCCCAAATCCTGCTTCAAGGCCTGCTAGCATTATATAAAACTAATAATAAATAATTTGTAGCTTAAAAAACGCAATGCATCCTATTTAACAAAAAAGTCAAGAAAGATATTCATCATATTTCTCATTAAAAAAAACCTTGAATAAGTTATTTATAATACTCATAAGTATAACCATTACATATTAATTCCATATGGATTGTATATAATGATTTTTCTCATTGCTATATTTTCACAACTATCTTTTCCTTTAATCTTTGCCTTCTTTCATACCTCATGGCTATTAGTACTAGGTAGGTGTTACCATAAAGTGGAAGCACTGAGGCAGAATATTAATATTATACTTCTTTCAGCAATTCAGGCACAGAATTAATAACATCATGAAGGAATATGATTACTTGCCATTTTTAAATGATGGTTTTGAATCAAGTTCAATGTCTGGAGAATGGTAGACAGTATAAAACATTTTGCCTAAATAAAATTATATCAGATGATTCTTTACTCCATAAATCATTAATTAGCCTTTCATTCACCCATTCAAATTTACTAAAAAAAATTACTTTAGTATTAGTTGTGTGTTAGGAAATATGCTAAAGGGATCCACAACAAACCAAACATGGCCCCTGCTCTTATTAAATCAATATAAATTAGATTCCAGGTACAAAAAAGATTCAATCAAGTTTTTAATATACAAGTCCAGTCAGAAAAAAAAAAAGCTATTTATTGCAAGGATCAACAATTTCAGTGCTTAAAAGGACCAGGAATATAAAGAATATAAAAGGCTCTGGGAATTAAAAAAAAATCATACAGCCTCCCTAGGCTTACATTTTCCCCACTTTTCATAAAGATACAGATAATAAGGAGTATGTCTTTCCTTTGAGAAATTAAACAGCACAATAATAACTAAGAACCTGAACTCAGCTTCAGTGTCAGGAAGAAAAAAGGTTGTGGAGGCGGGAACCGGCCTGAGAACATACTCCAGCATCTAAAGGGATGATGCCAAGTGACTGTAAACCTGGAGGAATTCATCTCAGTGTTACTAGATATTCAGGTTACATTAAAAGTGACTTAGAAATTTGAATTTTTAGATAAAAGTTCTGGATTTCACAGTGTTGGCTTGGATTTTAAAAGAAGCACACAAACTCTAAGTGTGCCAAAGGTAAGAACTTGGCAGATCAGATTAGGCCTATGATTTTTTTTTTAATGTTTATTTATTTTTGAGAGAGAGAGAGAGAGAGAGAGAGAGAGACAGAACACGAGAAGGGGAGGGGCAGAGAGAGATGGAGACAGAAGCGGAAGCAGGCTCCAGGCTCTGAGCTGCCAGCACAGAGCCTGATGTGGGGCTCGAACTCACAGACCGTGAGATCATGACCTGAGCTGAAGTCAGTCAGATGCTTAACCCAGCCACCCAGGTGCCCCTAGATCAGGCCTATGATTTCTGATCAATATGCAAATTCCCTTTCTGCTCAGGAATATACTATCAGGTGATAATCCTCAACTTTACAACACAATACTTTTGAAAAATTTACCAAACTGTAAGTTGTAGAAGCGTTAAAAGGTAAAGAATCCTTCCAATGAGACTTGTTAGATTGGTGATTTTATAGGCAAATGTTCTTTGCAACAGGCCATTGTTATTAGTTTGTTTTAATATCTTGAAGTGCAATACATCCAGCAAAATATATAATTCTGTAAGTTGTACAAGTGTTAATGTTATATGGATAATGTTAGAGTAAACATGGTTTATACGCATGGTTGACGAGAGCAGTATTTTGTCTAGTAAGAGCAGATAGTGCCTAATATACTACTTAAAAAAAGAACTTTTTCTCCCCCTAGACACTTGAATTATTTGATGAAGGAAATAACCATGCACAGCTATGTTACTACACTGCCTAAATTCAAAAGATGCAATTCACATCAACTATGATATAAATGGTGCTCCTAGAATCAAAAATCAAAAATCCTGTGTATCAAAAATTTATAATTTTTGTTATTTTTGGTATACAACATTTCTGGTCTTCCCTAATAATTACACAAAACCCTTGAGACAGATGGGATAGATCTGGCTGTTGTTTTCCAATTTGATTTTACAGGTATAGTCCAAAGAAACTTAGCAACTTTTCTGATGTCACACAGTAATTGCTGATAGAGTTAGGCAAGAATGCAAATCAACTGAATCTTGATCTAGAGTCCTTAAGAAGGCATGAAAAATAATGACAAACTGACTTTTTACCTCAAGGTTTAAAAAATACTTTCACAGATATTTTCTCATTGTCAGTGGAATCTCGGTGAATGATAATGGGGGACTGAAGTCAGAATGACTCCTCATCATCTTTGATTTTTGGTTTTTCTTTTTATTAGTCCTCCAAATATGCATTTATTTGAATTGTTTATAGGTTATTTGTGAACTCAAGAATATAATTTCCATCATTTTCAGGACAACCACGTACAGTCTCTGTGGCTTAAAGACCTAATACATTCTTTTCACACTTAACACAAAGGTATATTTCATTTCCAAGTTTTGGCATATAGGTATATGTATGTAGTCACTTTCGTCTCTGTTCCTATTACATATTGCACTCTTACTACATACTCCTCTTGTATGCTTTCTGATTGTCCTTATCATACGACATCTACTCCTACTTATCTACAATTATTAAAATGAAGCCCCTTGTTCCTTATGAACCTGCAATACCCAATATAGAAGCTACTAGACATATGTGCCTATTTAAATAATTTAAATTAATTAAACTTAAAAATTCAGTTCCTCTGTTACTCCACACTTCAAACAGTCAATAGCCACATGTGGCCAGAGGTCACTGTACTGGACAGTGCAGCTAGAAAACCTTCTTATTGTCGCATAAAGTTCTACTGGACTCTGGTACATACTAATCAGCCATCTGTTTTCCCTCAAACCAAGCTCCTTTTCTTAAATTTTTTTTTCAACGTTTTTTTGTTTTTTTTTTAATTTTTGGGACAGAGAGAGACAGAGCATGAACGGGGGGAGGGGCAGAGAGAGAGGGAGACACAGAATCGGAAACAGGCTCCAGGCTCCGAGCCATCAGCCCAGAGCCTGACGCGGGGCTCCAACTCACGGACCGGACCGAGAGATCGTGACCTGGCTGAAGTCGGATGCTTAACCGACTGCGCCACCCAGGCACCCCATCAAGCTCCTTTTCTTCTGGAATCTTTCTCAGGCTGAATGAAGGCAGTTTTATCCAAATGGTGGTTTTGCATATATTTAAAATATTATGATCATGCTGCATCGTTTGATGCTTTGTAGGGACTTCGGCCGCAATGCTTTAGGTCAGAGGTCACCTCCTGAGCACACAGCGGCCCCGGGCCAATGAGGAGGGTTAAGTGTTAACACAGTTCTTTTATGTGTTTTTGCCAAAACATTTCACCTTTCTACTTCTTATCCACTTGCCTAAAGGATTAAATTTAAACAATAATAGTGATTTCTTCATTTACAGAGTATAATTGGCAAATTTAATCATGAAAAGGAGACATGATGAGAAAAATATTGCTTTTCCCAGTAATATTTCTGATCTTGTGTAACTATCCAAAGCAATAAATATGTAAGATGAGCTTATAAAATGAGGGCCCTAACATTTAAGCCTAATGAAATGAGTGAAACAATTAGCGTTGCCCATCAGGCTTAATTGCTCAGTGATGGCCAAGACTGAACTTTTTATGAACCTCAGCTCTGGCTAAGAACTATTTGCACTGCTGAAGTCTCAGTGAGATTCAGTAAATGAAATACACTTCACTTTTACTTAGGCATGAAGGAACCCTCCTATTAAATATAACATCCTATAGATCTTCTTCTTCTTTTTTTTTTTTTTTTTGCAAAAAAAAATGAAATTATATTAAGTGGACAGGAAGCTCATCTTGGCAAAAATAGATTATAACTGCACACATCAGGAAAATAAGTTGAAACATCGGCATTTTTCTCTTTGCAGAAATAGTTTTAAAAATCATTCTATTTCAGAAGGTATATATTTTTAAGAGTCTCTAGGCCTTTTACGCCTTTACACTTTGGCACAGAGGAACTTGAAAAATTAAAATAAGAAAATGGAGAAAATACCATTGAAGAATTACCAGTCATGGCTCAGAGAACCAAACAAGGAAAACCAGTCAATATTATAAATTTATGGCAGAGTACATGGTTTCAGCGATTCCCAGTTATACCCCAAGAGGTTTTACGAAACTCAGTTTTTCATGCACTCATTGATTTTAATAAGTACACAAAAGTCCAGTGAAAGCGCATAAAACTGGGCCACAGAAGGTCCGGGAAAGCACCCGCCAGCTATTGGTTATGGTAGCTGAGCGTATGCCCTCATTTCACTGTGCAACTTCTGTGTAAATGTCAACCTATTTAATCACTGTGTGCTTGGCCGAGGCAGAAGCTCCTTGTTAACAACGGATACTTACTGTTGAGTAAAGAGAAGAAGTGCTGGAGACCAGTGATAATGAAGAGCCATGAACTGGAAAAAGCAAAAACGAACAAGAGGTAAAATAATGAAGCGTGCTCAGAAACACCCGGCCTTTGCTAGATAGTGGAGACTAGGCAATTAGGGAAATAAAATAATACAGCTAGATACAAAGATCTGAGAACAATTCTCCTGCCATTTCTTGGAGGTCAAAATGTTGAGACATGGGAAGGTCCCATACCTGTTCTCCTAAAATATCTCCCTCATCATGTTACGGAGAGGATTTGGCCAATACAAGCCCTGTAGGCATGCTGTTGACAGATTCAAAGTTACAGTAAACCTCCACATAATAAATTACCAGAAAATCATGGAAACCTAAAGTTGCCATAAATTTATGAACTTAAAAAAAATCTCTTTATTTTATACATTTTCTTTATTTATTTAATTTCATTTATATACAACAAAGGTCCATTTTCAATGTTTTTTCTCCATATACTTTCAGGGACATAAGCATTTTATTTAACTTGCTATTTCAACATTATCTGTAATGAGTTGATAATACTCATTTAAGTGGAGAATTATTGTTTCTTTTGTAGTTTTAGTAATAGAAAATTACTTATTTCAAGGTGGTGTCTCAATGAAATTAAGAATGGAAATTGGGTACTGGCTTTTATCTAGGTATACCAAAATAACATCGTAGGCAAGTGGTAGACTGCTTTGTATTTCTCGGCAACTAATGTGTTAAGCCCAAAAGGTAGATAAAATTGTGCTTAATTATAGTTATAGAAAAGCCCTTCCTCTTTTCATTGTGGGATAATATAAAGTTATTTCTGCATACTCATCCATTAAATAGTAGTTGGTCCCACCCAACGTGACAGGTCCTTTCTGGATCCTGGGACTATAAAAATTATGACACAATCCTAGGAGCTTGAAAAGAAGTAGAAAGATATTCAACTAAGAAGATAATTATAAAAGAGTAACATAAATACTACTGAGAGCAATACAAGGGGTACAGCAAGGACACAAGGGAGGTGCTCACAACCTGGTCTGGAAAGGCTGGCAAAGCCGTGCAGGATTGTGGCCGTGTGGCTCAAAAGAAAGGGATCAATTTGAGGGACATCAGGAAGAACCTCTTTAAAACTGACTGACTATAAATGCGGGTCAAAGAGGAAAGAAGGACAACCCCAGATCTCCAGCTGGAGCACCTCCTACCACTGTGTGAGATGTGTAAAATGTTAGTCATCTAAAGAACACAAAACAACCAAACAAAATCCCACATTCTTTCAACCTCTAATAACACCAGAATGGACTAAGATTTTCAACACGGTGTACAGAAGGCAGGCGGGCAATGAATTGGGAGATCCCATTTTTTGGTCTGTTCCTGCTACTTACTATTTATAGGTCTATGGACTCCTAGTTTGTGGCACGTTCCTGATCTTCACTGTGAGCATTGAGCAGGGAGGGCATCAATAAAGCCCTTCCCATCTCACTAGTTCAATAATCCCTTGATTGCAGACCATATTGTAAGAATAATAATTGTTCAGTGTTCAATGGATGGGCATCAAGAAGCCATCTTGCCCACTCAGGGTGCTGTTCAGCCATTTAGATTATTTAATCCTCATACACAGAAGGCCAGACTTTCTCAGCATATGAACAGTATTCTATCTGTAAATGAGCACTCTAGAGAGCCATCAGTATGCTTGGCAAATTATTTTCACAGTATTGTAAGATGCCTGTCTGTGAAGAGAGTGATAGAATCATCTCAAAAAAGCTATGACTTTATATTGCCAATTAGGTCAATTCTGTCTATCTATTCTGCCACAATCAGCAGACTCTCTGGATATAATCCACTCTCTGTCACAATGAACTCAGTGGTTTGCTTAATATCACAGAAGGTAGTGGCAATGGTGGTCAACGAAATTAGGGCCAGCAAATTAAGCATACAGTGGTGGCCTGAAAACATTAAATCAATTTTCACAGCCATCTAAACTTAAAAAAAAATGTTTATTTATTTTTGAGAGAGAGAGCACGAGTGAGAGAGGGACAGAGAGAGGGAGACACAGAATCTGAAGCAAGCAAGCTCCATATGGGCTCAAACCCATGAACCATGAGATCATGACCTAAGCCAAAGTCAGATGCTTAACTGACTAAGCACCCAGGTGCCCCCTTAACCATCTAAACTTTTAATCAGAAAAGACTCTAAGAAAGCAGGAAGGTGAAAGAGAAAGGAACGGAACTGTTCCCTAACTTTGTTCTCATGACAAACCTGTAAAATTACATCTGCAGGAATTAGGACTGACAAAGTTAAAAATCCTGCACAAGTTCATACCACAAATAAATGGGTGGCCAGAGGCTTAAAACCTGGTATGTTTTAAGATCTGGAGTCCTTCTTTTCTATGTTATTATTAAGGACTAGGATAGTTGTCTGATTTTATGTCTGATTTTATTGTGATCTGTTCAAACTTTTATGTTTACCTGTATTTTATCCATAGCTGATATGCTTTATAATATGTGTGCCACAATTTCCCTTTATGGATACTTTAAAAACTCATTCATTAAATCAAAGAGGAAGTCTCTCAAATATTATCAAATTTCACACTTGAGATTATATAGTTTAGAAAATTATATATGTTTAAATATCAATGAAGCCTTTTTCAAATAGAATTTTTATAAAATATTCACATAGAACCTTATTGCATTGGATAAGGAAATGAAACTTATGAAGCAAAAGTAGACATAATATGAATTCAAATATGATATGATAACAGAAATTAACACCAGAGGGAGTTTCTGAGAATACAAGTTGTCAACGTGTGGTAGTTTCATAAGATAATTTTTCTGGTTTATGTATCTTTATGGTTCTTTAACTGAGATGTCAAACAAAACATTTGCTCTGATATTTGACACACCAGGACAAACAGGCTCTAAAATTATGAAGCTTTCTTTATGAAAACACTGAATTTATTCTGAACTATTCTAGAACCAAGTAATAATCAAAACAATTTCTGGCATATTTGCAAATGCATAGAGAAACAGAAGGTAATTGGGGTGCCCGAGTAGCTCAGTCAGTTGAGCCTCCAACTTCAGCTCAGGTCATGATCTCAGGGTTTGGGAGTTCCAGCCCTGGTCGGGCTCTGTGCTGACAGCTCGGAACCTGGAGCCTGCTTCCGATTCTGTGTTTCCCTCTCTCTCTGCACTTCCACCGCTCTTGCTCTCTCCCTGTCTCAAAAATAAATAAACACTAAAAAAAAAAAAAAAAGAAAAGAAACCCAAGGTAATGCAGACTCAAACTTCTTCAAGCTTCAGGGCTCCCTAAATGAGAGTTATACTTACTCATTTATCTACTCTTCAGAAATCCTTGTGATGTGTCTGATGTGACAGTTTTCATCTCTGAGTTAAATAAAGTTAACTCCGTCTTTATTTCCCCCTTCGCCTACCTTCTTCCATGCTGTCTCGGAACGAGCCTGAATGACTGATGGCACGTGGCCTTTCTTCCAGAGATGTGGCACTCCCACAAAGCTGGGAATCATCGTAGAGATCGAACGAAGAGTCTTGGGCTGGGATGCTATTTGAGCGCATCATGCTGGGCCCGGGAAGGTTAAATTGAGACAGATTGGTTGGGCTCACTGAAAAACAAAGCACACACAGCCTCATTATTCTGAGGCTTGGATGATGAAAATAGTAGGTTGATGGAGAGTGAGAATGTGACCCCAATTCTATGGAAATGTGATTTTAACAGGTGTCTCTATTTAAGGTAGGCTGAGAGTCTGCCTCTGAAATGGTCGATAACAGTTTCAGTGGAGTCCCTCTTTCCTCCTAACACTTTCATGGCAAGCAATATGTCAATTTCTAAAGCAACATTAAACAAAGCCACCAAGCAACCTCTCCTGTTTATGCTAGAAATACAGTAACAAGTATATTCTGCTGGCAATTAAGAAGAAAAGACTGCCTTCATGGAGTCATCAGGTTTCTTTTAGAGAAGAATACATCTGGGAAAAACAAAAGTGAAAAGGAAACACAAGGAATCTAAATTTCACAAGAAGATCCTTTTGAAGTTCCCAACCAAAGACTTTTAGTCATTTTGAGTTCTGAATTTATGTCAGTTCATGGTCAGCACCATCACTGCTATCAGAGTTAGGTTATAAGAGAAGAAAATAATTTTTTAATGAAATGTAATATACATGGCATTTATAGCTCATCATAAGGCGAATCAATCACTTTTTCTGCTGTGTCTAAGACCACAGTGCCATAGTAAGACTGTCAGAAGTACAAACCTGTTATGTTTCCCAAGCAGTACCTTATGTTCATAATTTGAAATACAAATTTATGTACTTAGTGCCAATTGCCAGAGTTCTAATAACACTCAATTTTTTAGGCCAAATGATGGTCGTGAATTTAAAGAAAGATGTGATTGACTGAATGTACAACTTCTTTTGAAACAATACTAACTTAAATGTGGAGTAAAAGCAAAGCAGAAAATTAAGAAATATATCATAAATGCTCATATTTAAGACAAGCAAGCTCTTGTAAGTATCTGAGGAAGCAGGCAGGAACCTCTTAAGCAATCACAAAAGCTGCTGGGTGCTTTCAAAGCCTTAAAGAATTTATGTCATTGGCTTAAAATTCATCTGATATCATTTCAAAATCTCCAGGGTTTTTTTTTGTTTTTTTTTTTTTGACACAGGCACTACATTTCTTAATATATAATGACTGGCTTTCAAAACAATGTAAAATAGGAGGCCTATATACTATGAGGTAGACAAAAGGGAATGCATTCTATTTTCCAGGCACTATGCTGAATATTTAATAGATATTGATGAATTAATACACAGAACAATCCTCTGATAGAGCAGTTGTGGACTGGATTGAAAAAAGGACAAAAAAAGGAAATAAATACAAGACTTAGAATTATATTGTGAGTGCATATTACATATAATAAAAAGTGAAAGAAACTATGGATTTGCAAAGTGTACAATCTGTAGGAAAGAAGGAAAGAAAGAAGGAGGACCAAGGAGAGAGAGGAGAAGGAGTGAGGGGGTGGGAGCGAGGGAGGGAGAGGGGGAGGGAGGAGAGGGAGAGAGAGACAGAGAGACAGAGAGAGACAGAGACAGAGAGATTTTTTAGCCAGCAGTGACTAATTCAATCTGATTGCTGACTGACTGCCAATAGATAACACTGAAGAACATTCTAGACTTGAATATTTATGTTTAAAGTACCTGAATTGGAGTAAATCATCCTATTCTATGTTCACAGTATGAACTGTCTCTTTGCTAAATGAATGAAATATTCAACACATTTATAAATAAATGTATTATGTCAGTACATATCTAGAGGTTAGAAAGACATCTTATTCACTATTTGGCTTTGCATAATTCTTACCAAAATGGCTGCAGAGCTAGCCAAGTAAATTGTCCTTCTATAATTTCAAAACATAGGACTTAACTCATTCAAGAAATAGGAATGAGGATTAGAGTGAATTTTAAAGCAACTAATTTGCCTTTACAAACACTTTTGATAGTGTATCCCTTGGAACTATACCCCTATGCTATTTAAGAATGTTCAGTTAATATCTATGACAGGTCTGATTTTTTGGTGCTGTGGTTGCATAGAAAGATCAACATGGCATGGCCCTGAATGCAAGAATGGCCTCTGGAGGTGGAGGAGGGGGGCTGGGCATCTGACTGAAAAGTAGAAAAATTAGTATGTGAATAAACCAAGAAAAGTTATAAAATAGAAGACAAAAATATGATGGAAAAAGAGAATTTCTATAATGGGACACAAACTAGCACAAGCCTTCTAATGGTGGCCTTGCTTCCCAATTGTTTCAGGCAAATATTCCAATCTCTACCCTTCAATTTCTTCACAAATTATAAATTTAAAAAACGGCAGAATAAATGACCTCTAGGACCCATTCAAATCCAGGAGACACATCCAAATTTCTAAATAAGAGAGATGTAGATGTGACAATATATTAGAGAAAAGGGACCCACTGACTTTGCCTTATATTTCAGAGCAAAGCCGCTTTTCAAATTAAATTAAATGTTGATTAGTGGTGATTTGAGGAGATAGGAACTAATAGAAATATGGAGTGGGTTTTTAAATACCTCAGAGTCCCTCGACTTGGCTACTATATCTTGACATATTAGTTACTGGGTTTATGATATTATTTTAAAATAAGAATATTCAAATGAACGCTAATTTTAACTTATTTTGTGGAATCTGGGACTCTAAGAACTAGGTAGAGATTCAAGAAAATTTTATTTGGGGCGCCTGGGTGGCTCAGTTGGTTGAGCGTTCGACTTCAGCTCGGGTCACGATCTCGCGCTCCGTGAGTTCGAGCCCCGCGTCGGGCTCTGGGCTGATGGCTCGGAGCCTGGAGCCTGCTTCCGATTCTGTGTCTCCCTCTCTCTCTGCCCCTCCCCCGTTCATGCTCTGTCTCTCTCTGTCTCAAAAATAAATAAACGTTAAAAAAAATTTAAAAAAGAAAAGAAAATTTTATTTGATCTTTTAAAGGAAGAACTTCAAAAGTCTAATATATCTACATTTAGGTAGTTTCTGTTACGGGTGGGTTTAGACAAGAAGCTAGAGATGTCATAAGAATTTAACTAAAAGATGAATAATTGAACCATAGGTAGATGTCTCCCATCTCCAAGATTCTATGCTCTCATGAGTACAGAAGAATGGGGTTAATTCTAAATAGCTTGAAAGGTGAATATGGAGAGGGAAATAGAAACTTCCCACACAAAGTTGTTTATAAACAATCCTCTGTACGCAAAAGGGTCCACAAATACATAGGTGAGAGGCTGATAGTAATGCTCCTACACGCTAAACCTGCAGCAAGGTGAGAAATAAAGCTGAGTAATCGTCACTCACAGCAAGATGACAATGAGTCTCACCAGGTTATGAGATGCCTTGCGAGGACAATGATCAAGAGTAAATAAAGTTTCATCCAAAGATGTATTTTGCTTCCTAAGTTATTCTGATTTGTTCTCTTGAGTGGAACAGTTTCTATTATAGGTAACATACATGCTGGGAATTGCACACAAACCAGTTTACTTTGGCAATAGCTTATGGTAGTCTACATAGAATGCTGTAACTGCAGTTCTCTTAAATTTCTGTTTGTTATATGTGACTTTTTATGGCAATATTTCTAAAAATTTTATCTATTAATATATTTTAATAGGTAGGAATGATAAAGAAACACATTGCAAATGGTGACTGTTAGTAGTAATCAGTTGCTGATCATTCAGAAGAGATAATGTTCAAATTGAAAACAAATGATGACCAAAGCAAAATGCAAGACAATGGAACCCATATTCAAGTTAAAAAATTCCATTTTTTTGGAATTTTGGTGTATTCCAAAAAAATGGTGTATTTTTATAAGTTTAATGATAAAGTAATCCTTATTTATGATTATTTTAATAGTACCCACTGTTTTGCCTAGTATGTTGTCATGTATGGGAAGGTCTTCCATCATAAGTATCAATGAGTGAAAATATTGAATATGAGAGTAGAGGCAGCAAGATCAATTTGAAATCTACAGCTATTGTCTCTGATAATGTAAGGCATGTTTTCTAATAAAAATGATGAGGTAACAGAGTCTATCAAGTCTTATACTCTCCTCAGTTTTGGTATACATTAAATCAGTCCCTCATAATATAACCTAGGTATTATGGGTCCATTTCACAGTTGAGAAAATTGAGGCTAAATGACTTTGTCGAGGTCAGACATAGTAAGTGGTGAGGGTTTTTTTTTTTTTTTCCAAATAATAATTGAACAGATGGCTTTCATCAGAATAATATAAATGAAAAAATAGTGGGGTAAGGATTCAATTACTCAAATTAACATCAGGTATTAAAAAGAATGGTAGGAGACATAAGATACCTAGCAAACGGCATTCCAGGTGATTTGGGTTTGTTGCAAATGTTGCATAAAATTAGAGTTTATTTCATATTTCTAGGACTCCATAAAAAACCTTTTCAATCCATTTCTGAAGTTAAAATTTTAAGCTTCTTGCTATGTTTTATAGTTACAATTCAAAGTAAGTAAAAACTATACCATTCTTTGCCATTATGAGGCAAAGAAGTCTCATCACTGTGTAGGTGTATATGTGTAGCAACTTTGTGTCTAATAGGAATTCATTAGATCATATGGAACCATGACTGAAATAATGGTTTCTCATTGCCAGAGGCTTATTCTGTGTAGCAGGAAGAGTTACAAGAGAAAAGAAATAGGCTTTGTTGTCCTCACAGGACCGAAAATGTTGAAAAGTCCAAACTACTGAAGAATTTGGACAACCGGTGGGTCCGTTATTAGAAAAAAAAAGTTTTGAAGCAAAAAGAAAAAAAAAATGAGACTACTTTATATGTAAATTTATAGAACATAAATCTGTTTTTAAAAGCATTGGCTCTATCAAATTATAGCTGGTACGTTTAGACTTCTTTCTTTATTTTATCATGCTTCCCAATGTTTTCTGTGACATTTACACAAATGATGCTATATGTCATACAAATGATGCTAAGCACACAAAGTAGCCCAATGGTTAAATCATCATTTTTTTTCATTGTACTTATCCAAAAATGTTCCCATGGAATTCTGTTTATTTAAAGGACAGTTTTAGCTTTAAAATGGTATTAATTTTGATCACTTTTAAAGAAGCGATCTTAGAGTCATCGAGTTATGGGTTTTTTTTCTTTTTCTTTATATTTTATGCTTCTCTACAAAAGTATGAGAAATTCTTCTAAGGACTTTAACAAAACATTTTAAACAAAAAATAAGGAGCTTTTTTTTGGTTTTTAAGAGGACTCTGAGAAAACTCCACAGGCTTGAAGTCAGGTGTTCTGGGATCACTTACTGCTTGAGTGGAGAGACTTTTCTTTTTTTTTTTTTTTTCTCTTTTGAGTGAAATGACCTCTCTGTGCCTCTGGACCTAGACTGTAAAGTAACAACAGTAGTACCTATGTCACATTGTTGTCATGAGCAATAACCTGCATAACATTTGGGAAGTATTTTGTGAACAGTAAGCCATCAAACAAATAAAAGGTACTGTTGAGGTATCTTTGTCTTGTCTTTAAGTGAAGAATTTTTAAGAGATTCGAGGACTCCTGTGAGGGTAAGTGGTGAAAACAACACGATGAAATTGGGTTTAGGCTATTTTACCCAAGTTGGAAAAGTGGTATTTTCCTGTCGCACAAGATGACATGGCAGAAGGGGAGAGCAGAGGTGACTGGTTGCCAGCATCCTGCAGCCCTCCAGTGGAATGGGAACGCAGCCACTCTTTGCCCTCTTCTTGGTTGGCCTGCCGAGACGATGGGGTATATCTGCAAAACAGCACAGCTAAGACACGTAAGCACATCTACAAGGGCAAGGCAATACCAGGACAAGAAAACAATTGAGAGGAGCTTACTATTCAGATTGAACAACATTCTCCAACAGATTGAATCTAATTATAATTGCTTAGTTCTTCCAGATGATCTGACACCATCTGTTCGAATCTCACAGGAAAAGAAAAATAAAGGATTTTGAAAGGAAAATTATGCTTCTGTGAGATATGTAGTTGAAAATCATAAGCAATGAGCAGACAGCCAAGTTAATTGAGAAGGACTCAAAAGCACAGTGCTTGGAAGGATGTGAAGAGGGTGAAAGCATGGACTAAATATGGCAGACAGTGGTAGGCCAGAAGCCAAGAGAACTGAAGTGATGGATACAGAAAAGCACAGGAAGTGGAACACAAACTGACAGAAATTTTTTGGAAAAAAAAAAAAAGAAAAAAAATGAAAATAAACATTTATTTCATTAAAATGCCACTTGACATCATGTCCAGATTTTTTTTAAAAAGAAAAAAAAATGGGCTCACTTTAGTGGAAAATAGATTTCTGAAGCAAAATATTGAAATGGAATAATTAATTACAAGCTGTTTGCTATTACTCAGGGACTGAAGAGGGGAAAAAAAGATAACAGGGGAAGACCTATTTGGCCAGTGCTCATTTTCACCAGAGTAAGTTCTTAGCATCAAAGAACAGTCAACTCATTGTGTTCATATGTGTTATACCTCTATTCATAGTTCATTTTATATCCTCTCCTCAGATAAGAGTGTACAGTAAAGGATGGCCATGGATTAAATTTTCATTTTAGTTTTTATGATGAACTGAATGATTATTTTGATATTATTACGTAATACTGGAGTAATCCATATCTAAATTGACCAGCACTCCTGAAAAACAGAAATTAAAATTCTTGAGTTTTTACCAAAAGGATTCTGTAAAAATTCATACCTTAATTACAATAGTTGTCCTCTGATGATGAAAATATATTTTCTTTGATTCAAATTAGAGCATCCTTCAACCTTTCAACATTAACTGGCCACATCTGTAGACTATATGGGTTGAGGTTTTGCAAGCATATGCCTCCAAGATGCTAAAGTTAGGGAAGTCAATTTTTTTTTAATTTACAGAAGTTGGGTTCTGAAATCTACCAAATGTTGCTATCCCCCAAATAATGGTATTTACATTGGATTTAATGAGTCTTGAGCCCTACAGGTATCTCTAACCTGAAGCTTATCCCACCAAATCCTCAGGCCAGAGAAAACATCAGGATGAAAAGTGATGCCATCCTCAATGGCAGATACGTCATTGCAAACAAAGAAAGAAGAGGGAAAGAGACAGCACACAGAGTTTACATAACAACAATGAAAGGCAGCAATTGTGCTGAGAGAAATATATACCTTAGTCCCTTTTTGGGTAGTGTATTTCTGTCAAGCTGCATGCTGTTAAAACAAAGAAAACCCCTAAGGACATAATGTAAACAAAAACCTCAAAATTACACATCCAACAAAAATGATTCACTAAACTACACAAAATAAAATTTCTGTAACACACATTTAATGTTTAACTTATTGGAAAAGGACAACTAAAGGTGACCAGATGTCCTTTGTTGTAACACATTCAATGACAATTTAGTGACAGGATCATGAGCAGGTAGATTAAATGACATGTTAACATTATTCCCCAGTAGATTCTATTTATTTCCTCCTATGGTAGTTTTTGCTTCCCTGTGCAACTGACTAGACTCTCTCACTGTGATTTCATATGTAGGAGAGACATGTGTGGAAATCAGATAGATCTGCTCTGCCTAAGTTAAAGTGACCACTTCTAATGGACAGAGGAGAGGTAAAACACCATTTGATATTTACTTTGTATTCAGATTATTTTTATGAAAAACAAAGGCAGATTTATTCTATTTGCATATAAGACAAGAAAAATAATATGTAATAAATATCTGCTTGAAACGTCATGGTTTTTGGCACCATTTATTTAAATACTTAATGAAATTATGCCATCTTTTGGAAATTATAAGTTAGGTATTTCAAAGGCTATACATTGTATCAGTCAATGTATTTTAAAGAATCTCAATCGGTCATAGAAAGAGATAAAAGGATGTGTCTGGAGAAAATGAGAAATGGCCTCTCTAAAAATAGAAGAGGGTGTCAACAGCTAAACGGGACAAGTCTAGGGATTTCTGTTATAATCTCTGGCATGTGGATAACCAAAGAATAAAATTAATTTGAATTTGCAGAATAATAGCTCTCTTCCAGTAGAACCCCCAATGATCAAAATTAAATACACAGGATATGCATGATGGGAATGATATAACACAAATGCAAACACATCGACTTGAAAATCAATCACTCAAAATCAAAGCTAAAATGTTTTCTTCTGTGGGTACTCCATTATTTAGCACTGCTGTAGAAAGCCACCAAAGACATTATATGACTTTATTTATAGGGAATGTCCACAAAAGGTAATTACTCAGTTATGTAGAGGCTAGTTCTAGTGTACGTTTTGACTACAGAAGTTTTTTGAATAGTGTGGATAGGCAAACAAAAAGGAATCGTATTGAACAAATATGAAAAACCTGTAAATATGAACTACGGTTGTGCTAAAGCATTAATATGGTCACAAGCCATTTTAAAGATGACCTTTGTCTTGTGTGCAAATTTATTAAAGCTTAACATTGCAGAGGAAATTGAAAAGAGGCATTGTTTGCCAACATTATCAATTGTATAACATGTATATGTTTCTAGCACACAGAGAATTTAATGGAAAAAAAAAACCTCAGAAAAAATGCATTTAAATTTACCAATATAAGTTAAAACTTGAAGTAGAAACATCTGTTTGAATCTGGATATTAATGGTTTTATAATGTAGACACTTCTCACATATCCCGAAAGGTCACAAATTCACTGCTTGCAGGGCCAGCAGGCAGTGGGAACGAGGGAAGTAAGGCTCTCAGCCAGCAGTCTGAGGAGGTCACATACTGTCTATTTAAAGGCAATAGATGCTGTGCAGAATTGTGCAGGCAAGTTTGCTCCATGTGATATGTAAAAACAAGCCAGAAATTTCTAAAGGTGGTTACTACTTTCAATTATTTTTTTAATGTTTATTTACTTTTGAGAGAGAGAGAGAGCACAAGCAGGGGAGGGGCACAGAGGATCCAAAGCGGGCTCTGTGCTGTCAGCAGAGAGCCCGATGTGGGGCTTGAACTCACAAACTGTGAGATAACGACCTGAGCCAAAGTCTGATGCTCAACCAACTGAGCCACCCAGGCACCTCAAAATTATTTTTACAGTTTGGTTATTTTATAAAAAAAGAAAGCAAACTAAACAAAATAACTGTAAACTGGTTGTGGCTCCAGGGCCATCAATGATCTGGGGCAGCTAGAGAGAAAATTACTGAAGAGCTTTTGGTTATTATTTATTATTTTACGATATTTTAATGAAGAGGAATTTAAATTAAAAAATGACTGATTCAATAACATTGAGATGTGAATATATCAATAAAATATATGAAATTGTAGATAAACAGGTAAGGCATGAACTTATACACATCTCTATCATATCATTCTAGTTACTTTGTTTTAAATATTTATACTCTAGCATACTTTCTCTCAGATGGCTCTTTGGTTTCCTTAGTATTCCCAACATACTGCTCCCTGCTTAATTAGAATTAAGCCAGAATCTCTGATAGGATCTAATTTTCTCTTCAATAGATCATAAACTTTCTTGAATGAACTTTAAAGGATTAGAATAAATTGCTACTGCCTGCAGTTTTGTTTCCAAGAAAGGAAAAGTACAACCTGTCATATCAAAAATTATTTTGATCCAGTAATTTACTAGGAGGAACTAATTAATATTTATATCACATATTATATATGAAAGTATTTTATTGTTCAAATTTAATATTCATCAGTACATTTCACTGAAAATCCAGGGCAAAATATGCATTTACCTAAAATTAGTCTTTTTGGGGCACCTGGGTGGCTCAGTCGGTTAAACGTTGGACTTCGGTTCAGGTCATGATCTCATGGTTTGTGGATGCAAGCCCCGCGTCGGGCTCTGTGCTCACAGCTCAGAGCCTGGAGCCTGCTCCGGATTTGGGTCTCCCTCTCTCTCTGCCCCTCCCCTGCTTGTGCTCTGCCTCTCTCTCTCTCAAAAATAAATAAACATTAAAAACATTTAAAAAATAAAATTAGTCTATTTAAGATTTATTTTAGAAAAATTATTTATATTTTTAATACTGGGATACTTCCATTGGTAAAACTGGTCTATTTCAAAAACTGAACAACAATAATAACAAAAGATTTGCTTAAGGAAAATAAGTAACTGCATATTTGCTGGTGTATTTCTAAGTGAAAATGTATATTGGCTACTGCTAAAATATAAATCAAAGTAAAATACTAACATTGCATTTATATCTATAAACCTCAATGTTATCATCTGGTTTGATTTGACGGTTACTTGGTTATAAATACTTACTTGACTATTTTTGATATCTGAATGCCAAAGAAATAGGTTGATGGCTCAAGGGTCAACTTGTTGCAGCCATATTTATGATTTAAAAAAATCAGTGTTTTGGAAGGTGATTCGGGTTAATAAAAAATCACCTATTTGCAGTGTGCTTAGTTTGGTTATAAAAGTGTTATTTGGGTTTCTCACATATGAGTACACAATCAAAGATACAAACTATAGACTGTTAACAGATTTTCAATATACAGTAAAACCTTGGATTGTGAATAACTTGTTTTGCAAGTGTTCTGCAAGAGGAGCAAACCTTTCTAATACATTTTAACTTGATAAATAAGTGATGTCTTGCAACACGAGTAGTACGTGATGCCAAACGTCACATGATCAAAACTCAGCCAATGGTTCTTGAAATTCGATTTGATATCTGAGTGCTTTTGATTACAAGCATGTTTCCAGAATGAATTATACTCGCAAACCAAGGCTTTGCTGTAATTTGATTTACTCGTTAAAAGTTTTGAAAATGACATATGAGGATACCCATTCACCTGAAAGGGCAGAAACTCAAATCTAAGATGCTGTAGAAAGCCTAACTTCTGAGGTAGAAAATGAAATGAAACAGTACTTACAACCACTGTTTTTGTGTATGCAGCTGGTCTTTATGCCTGCTATCTATCATGACAAAACTAGAAGGTATATAGATGCAAACACCTACAGTTTAATCTCTATTACCCAGTTCTTTGTCTTGTGTCTCTTGGCCCAGTTATTTATTTATGAAGAAAAATGTTATTTTGTAATTAGCAGCCCACCATAGGAACTATCAAGCATAAATATTTCAGTTCTAAAATTCTTGGATCAGGGGGATGTCTTATGGGCATTGCTGTCCATGTACCATGAGGGGGCAGGGATGTACAGTGGGATGGAAGCAACGCTCAGCATTTTACAAAGGCAAGAGAAACAGAAGAGCAACGGGAAATCCCGGATTAAGGGACAACCAGTGCCATGCGGTAAGAGCTTTAGTTGACCTTTAAAAAAATGATTCTGGGAATAAGGCTGGAAGTCTGGAAAAGAGGTGATATGTCAGAATGACTAACAGACTGAACAAAATTTAGGAAATGATCTGAGGCATTTTCATCGGCTAGTGGTGCTTTCCCCAATAACATAATTAAGACATATGGCCAAGACCATTTCTGAAAAGTTGTAGGTGTGTCAAGAAACAAATAACATTAAGTTAATCTGGGAGAAAGTGGCCATTTCAGGGCATTTTCCTGGGGGAAAGAGTCAGTACCAAAGTATCTGAGAAAGGATTTTTGGGGTGAGAGAATCTAAAGGCATTTTGGTCAGCAGTGACACTTTCTGGTAAGTATATTAGGTAAGGAATGACTTCTTATGTTCTTTTTAAGTTAAAAAAAAATCTCATTAAACCAATGGGAAACACCTTGTAATGTGATTTATTCTCAAGGGGCCTATTTTTTTTTTTTAATTTTTTAACATTTATTTATTATGGAAAGACAGAGAGACACAGAGCATGATGAGCAGGGGAGGGGTAGAGAGAAGGGGAGACATAGAATCTGAAGCAGGCTCCAGGCTCTGAGCTGTCATCACAGAGCCCGACACGGGGCTCGAACGCACAAACTGCGAGATCATGACCTGAGCCGAAGTCGGTCGCTTAACCAACTGAGCCACCCAGGCACCTCAAGGGGTCTATTAAAAATATCACTGCTGCTATTAATTTTCTTTAAGCATTCATACCTGACAATTGACTTTTTTTTTTCCAATTCAGCTAGGATTCTCCAGTGATCTTTTTGCTATTTTCCCAGAGAAGTGATAATAAAACAAACTTAACATATTGCTCAGAGCATGATCGTCAAATCCATTTACATTCGGTCTTTAAAAATACTCAAATTATCATAAGGAGCTCTGTTATCTTGGAGCTCAGGCCAAATCGCTAACATGTCTGGAGAAGACATCATTTAATACACAAACACAGGCTTTGAATTTTATTCAAATCGCCTATCTGGTATATATGTACGCATTCATATTAAGAAACTTAATTATGCAACTATCCTATCCGTGAAGGCATTTTTTCCCCCTTCTACATACTTGGCAATATGCGCAAACAAAAGGCCCGTTAATCTCACATCCCTTGAATCGTCTGTTCCCTTGCGGAGTGGCTCTCCCATGGACCTCAAGGGAATTTAGTGGGGCAGGAGGGTAGGCGCAGCGTAGGGAGGAGGCGGCGAAGACTTCGTCGATGCCTCTAGGAAAGCTCACCTTTCTGAGAGAGTAGATCTCACACTACCCGTTCTCATGAGCAGGCTTTGCACCTCGTGAGCGCCTGTGGTCAGTCCGGACAGGGAGCCATGATGGCTGAGGGGGAGGTCAATAGACTCAGAGCTCGTATGGAGGCTAGTCATGGACTGGTAACTCGGAGTGTCCTTGCTGCCGGCAGAGGAACTGCTCAGATTGGCAGCCCACACGAGACCACCCGAGGTGAAAGAGTGAACCGACGCCGGGCTGGAAGCCAACGAGTGACTTAAGCTTATAACGTCTGTAGTTAAGTCTGAGGGTTTATTGAAGAGAGGGCTGCTGCTGCCACTCAGCCCACCAGCACTGCCCATGCTGCCCGTACCAGACGACGGTGACTCCAGACTGCCTTGCCGCGCTAAAGTGGTACTAGGACTGGGCATTACTGAGGAGGATTTCACACCCTCAGTATTAGGTGCAGGGGCAGATTTGCCACCTGCCTTGGCACCAAACAACCTAAAAGAAAAACAAATAACAACTTCAGTTGTTCCAAGAAACCGACATCCACACTCAATATTTAGGGTTACAGTACACAGAGCCAAGCGTGCTTCGGTGTGCCCAGCCACCAAGCACTTCCCGTCTCCGTGTCAACGAACGTTACGAGCTTGCACTTCTTAATGTCGTGCCAAAAAATGTCTCCTATCACCATAAGGGTCAGTCGGTACTGGGCCGCCGCCCACACGGTGGGGGGAAGCGGGCAGAACAAAAGGAGATCAAACATGAAAGTCCCTGGTTTTCACAGTTTAAGTGATCATGAGAGTTTTTGAAGAAAGAGAGCTTGAGCACATATGCTGGTACCTATTTACAGAGCCATTATAATGAAACAACTTCTACGCATTCGGTACGTAACACTTAAAATCTTCTCTCTCTTTTCTCTCTCTCTCTCTCTCTCTCTTTTTTTTTTCTCTCTCATTGTAACAGTCTGTTCAAAATCTAAAAGGAATGCTTAAGGCAAGGTTCGGGAGGTTATGTTATGTGGCTGGTGGCCTGAGTGGCTGTCAGAGAGCAGTTGGTTAGAAACAAGATTGGACACTGTTGGCAACATGTTGGTTTGTGTGCGTTTTCCTCAAGAGAGACCAAAGGGTTTTATGTCAGTTGCCAGTGCTATTCAAATACATATTTATAATAGTGATTTGAAACAGAGTTGGTGCTAACTTGGATGTTGGAGTTCAGTTCAGAAAACATTTTAGTTTTGTAAATGAAGCAGATGATATCATTGAATTTATGTAAATATGGAAATAAAGTGATATGGAGTAATGGCATAATGATTACTAACTAATTAAGTTGCAATGAAATCCATATTTCCTACAGTGAAGTATTTTATGACGAATATGAGAAATTGTTTCATAGGTAATGGGCCACTGGAGGGCACTATTGGCTTTTATTTAAGCAAGAGAAATAATAACTCCCACGATAAGTCATTATTCTTTCGGATGAGATTCAACATTTCAAAAAGCCAGTTTTTCAGAATTAATATTGCTACTGAGGAATATAACCTCCAGGTTTTCAAACAATCATGTAACTGAGATTGCTTGAAATGTAAAAGTAAATGTTTCAAGACCCTTTATTTCCCAGTTTGGTCATCATAATAAAAACAAACATTAAACATACTTAACACATAATGAACTATAAATCATACTCTATCATATCATAGATGAGGAAACAGACCCAGAGAGGTTCAACCATTTGTCGCAAGTCTTTAACCACATGTATTTCCCTGCCACTTAAAACACAGTAGTATTTAAAAACAATGATATCTCACAGCAGAATTCCACATATTTAATATCGAAGACAGTCCTCGTATAGAAACTAAGTTATGCTGCTTATCAGTCATATAAAGGAAAGCGATGAAGCTAGAAAATCTAGCTCATTCCTTAGTTGTACCCTGTGTGAAATATCCAAATGTTTTCAAATTCCGTCCATGATATCGTGCCTTGATTTTCATTAATCTGTCAAGATCGGGTACTACATCAATCTGTCCAATGTAATCTTTTACAAGAAAAACAATTTCGTCTACGTTCATGATCATTTGACTCATTAAGAGCCAGCAAGATAATAAACACTGGAAACAAATACCAACAGTCATAAAGGCCCATTTTGCTTTATTTGTAATTGTGGAAAGGAGAGATGGAAATCTATGGAAATTTTATAAGCGATCACTTTATTTTATCACTACCCCTAGGTATTGCCATCTGCTCTTAAGTTTCTTATAAATGCTGTTTTTATGTTGCTAATATTAGATGAGAATGGAACTGGGAAGCTTGAGCATTTCTCAAAATGAACTCCATTTTTTATTTTTATTTTTTGCTGGTTATTTACACGACCAGCTTTTTAAAACTCACTGTACTCAGAAACTGAATAAAAGATTCTAAGATTATACATACCTTACAATATATATGTAGGGTATATTTACTCAGGATATAGGATTGTGGACACACATATTTTATAGACACACGGTTTACATGTCTCCTACGGCAGAGCATACCCTATTTTCCCAGCATCATCTTACACACTCTTACCTTCGGAAGGTAGGTGAGGCAATGTCAGGATACTTGGATCCCGGCTGCCTGAGCCCTTGTGTCCCGCAGGCGCTGGCAGAGGTGGGGCTGGATTTGGGGGACCCTGACAGAGAAACGCTCTCTGAATCTGAGACGGCCACTTTTTCCTTTTCCTTGTCTGTTTGGTTGACAGTGACGGGACTCGAGCGCCCTGACCCAATCTTAGTAGGTTCTCTGAGCTTCGAGGTGGTGGCGCCAGCCGACTTGCTGCTGACATTGGAATCAATACTGCTGGTGCTGGACCTGTGGCCACCTCGGCCGGGGATGCCGCTCGCGCTGGACTTGGAAGGGCGGGGCAGGCTGCGGTACTGCAGGGACGACTTGGAGCTCACGTGCAGCACGCCGTCGTCCTGATTCTGTGAGCCGTCCAGACTGGTTTTCCTCCCGGCGCTGGACTTCCCACCAATGGCAGCCGACTTGGGAATTTTACCCAGTGTTGCCGATCCGCTTGTAATTGTGGCTCCACTGCTCGTGATCATAGTAGATGAGCCTACCCCGCTTGACTTCTTAAACCCAAAAGAGCCGGGAGCAGTAGATCTTCCAATGCCCGAAGGGGGCTTTTTCCCCTCGTCTCCACTGCTTTTTCCTGCATCTGAAGGAGACCTCTGTAGAGATGATCCTTTTAGAGGACTTTTGCCTTTCTCGGAAGCTTTGGCATCATCGGTTTTCCCTAATTAACGAGAAATACACAAATATGCATGCCGGCACGCTTCGATTTCATAATACTCTTTCTCTAAACCATGTGTAAAAAATGTGAACACATCTTTATGTTACTTCAGTTCCGAAATATGGATTAATATATTGAGAGGGTTGAGTACAAAGCTATAAAATTATGGCTCTTAGAGGAAATGTGATGAGTGATGGAGATAAAATGGAAACACATATTTTTGCAATTTATTATTGTCTTTTATCTCACAATTATCTTCTTTTATCAGGATAGCACTTAATCTTATCAAGTGAAGTGCCAGAAAAAGAATTCACTTGAATATATATAAGATTATTATATTTAGAGTACCCTGGTACATCACCAATTCAGGTGGCATTATTTAAAATTGGGCACCGTTTCCTTTTTTTCTTTCTTCTAACTTTATTTATTTATTTTCAGAGAGGCAGAGAGAGAAAGAGAACATGAACAGGGGAGGGGCAGAGAAAGGGAGAGAGAGAATCCCAACCAGACTCTGTGCTCCTAGCACAGAGCCTGACGTGGGGCTTGAACCCACAAACTATGAGATCATGACCTGAGCAGAAATCAAGAGTCGGACACTTAACCAACTAAGTGCCCATAAAATTAGGCACCATTTTAAAAACAGGGAGACAATCTTAAAAAAAAAAGAAAGAAAAGATGGTAAAATTTGGCAGAATTCTTTCACTCTCTTCTTTCATAAAGTGTAATTCACAAATGATGTTTCAAATCTCCAGAATTCCAACCCATTAGATTAGTGTGATTATTCTTGCCTCTCAGTGGTGGTAGTAAAAATTAGAGGTATGCTTACCATAAATATTCCCAACTTTCATAAGGAAGTCAGAAAGAAAGCAATCTTGTTTTTATTAGGCAGACTTCTTTTATTTGCACACGAACAGAAATGACAGTGGCAGAATAGACACTCAATAGCCCCAAATTATGATGGTGCTCTCTAGAGAATGCCAAATTGTTGTATTCATGTGGACTTCTATGGTAAAGTATGTGAAATTTACATAGGAAAAAAATAACTATACAGAGAAGAATAGGATTTAATTAAAAAATAAAGCTATCATTAAAGAGAACCAAGACTGAATGGAAGCTATAAATTAAAACCTTTTTGCATAACAGCTGTGAAATGACAAGCCTACCAGGGGTCTTGAGTGCACTTGTTCCAGCTTTCTGCCTAGATGACGCTCCCCCTTGGGCAGACATGCCTCTTCTCCAGGAACCTGTCTGGGAGATGGACAGGGAGGCTTTCTGCCCTGTCTTCTCGGGGTCTTCAGGAAGTCCTGAGGAAATAGCCTTCCACTTGCCGCCACTATCCCCATGGCTGTCGAGGTCCTCTTCTGTTTTCTTCAGCTCTTCGGTAGCATCCCATGTCTCATCTGTTGTAGAACGTTTCTCTGAGTCTGTCTTCAGCTATGAGGAAAATATTACAAAGAAACTTTGTGCAGAAAAATCTATGAAGTGTGAATAGGCATTGCAATGTACTTTCAGATAACTGGTTAAAAAAAAAAAAGCAGCACTGATTTATATTTCAAAAGAATCCCAGAGACTCCTATTTTTATCTCTGCCTTCTTAATTTAAGTTTCATTAATTTTAGTCACATAATTCTCACTTGCACATATTAGAGAATGTCAGAATAAATATGTGCCGAAAACCCCAATTACATACTCCAGAGAGGAAGAAATTTTCTATGTCAAATCTAACAAGGAAAAGTAAGACAAGATAAAACTTAATTATCTAATATCCATTCTTGATTTACAATTCTCAAGAGATGTAGTAATTTATTTCAGAGATCAATACAAAATTAATGAAGAACTATTTAAAGTTAGACTATTAAAATATTTTTTGAGTTAAAAAATATCAATATTATAAAAACAGATATGGTAAAAACAAGTCTTTCTGGGTTGGCTTATAATCAATAGAAAAAAATACATATACACAAGCTGCTTCAGTTTATGCAATTATTTCAGATTAAGGGGTCATGCTATATATATATACATATATTTAATTTTATTTTAGAGACAGAGAGAAAGAGAATGTGAATGGGGGAGGGGTGCAGAGAGAGAGAGAGAGAGAGAGAGAGAGAGAATCTAAAGCAGACTCCATGCTCAGCATGCAGCCTGATGTGGGACTCGATCTCACCACCATGAGATCATGACCTAAGCCAAAATCAAGAGTTAGAGGCTTAACCAACTGAGCCACACAGGTACCCCTGTGCTACATTTTAATCCAATATAAATAGTTGGCGGGGGGGGGGTGGTTGGGGAGAAACCAGCAGAAGCACTGGAAAAAGAAAGAAGGCAATTCTCACCTGCGTGTTCTTCCTGGAAGGGACAGTGATGTTAGAGTAAGAGCTGACTGAGGATGTCGTATTCAAGTCATCTGTGCTGATATTATCGAGGGTGTCACTGAGACCACTGCTCACAGAGCTGCTGTCATCCCAGCTAAAGGCAAGACACACAGCAGCAATGAACTAAACACAGGATGCATAAGGAAGTCACCTATATTTCCATCTAACACTTATCATGTCTTGGAAGGATGATCCTCATTTTTTAAATCTCATGATGAAAAGTTATTGACTTTCCATTTTTCGAGAATCATATTAAATAAGAATTGAACCTCATCTGATATATGCAAAGAATCAGCACAGATCTGGCCTCCAAGGGAATGTCTCTAGAATGAATGAAAACACCACAAATACAGCATGGTATTAGGAAAGAATAAAATTAACAATGACTTTTTTTTCCCCTTGGAAAAAGCAACATTGCATACAAGAATTTGTTCTTTGTTCTGAAAATTAAAAAAAAAAAAAAAAGAACTGTGCTTTAGTTAGGAATCAAAGTAATTCTTCATTCTTCCTCCTACCTTAGTAACTACTTCTAATGACTCACCAACTTTTGAACATTGAGTTTCACTTCTAGCATATCATTACTCCTGCCATACCTCACAATTTCTGGCCTAGACAATAGACAATACCCTCTTATCTGGCCTTCCTGCCTTTGGTCTTTCTCAATACAACTTCATTGCTAAATTTGGGTCAATGATCAAAAATGATCAAAAATTCACATCTGGCCATGTCACCCCTCCTCTTCACAGACTTCTTTTTACCAAAGCCATAGATTCCAAAATAAAATGCACCTGCCACACAGGATGGACAAAGCAATCCATTGGGGTGTAAGAAAAATATCTGCAATTCTGAATACATTTGTTTTTAATCTAAAGAAGAAAACAATCACATAAGCTATATTAATATTCATGTGCAGGCTAACATGTGCAACCTCATTTAGTCAATGTGCCAGATGATGCAGAAGTAATGTAGGATAAGCAGGGTAACTTGAATGAGAAGAGCAGCTCCACAGTTCCAAGGAGTGGGACATGGTTCACTTCTTTACTGTCTGTTTCTCAGTCTATTGTGATGTATTGCTGCTTACCTGTGCTCTGTTAAACAAAGTCGTCCACATGGGATACATATGTTAGAGGCAGACAAAAGTTAAGTCTCATTAAATGACAAGTCGCTTTAAAAACCTTCTACAAGTAATCCATATATTAAGAGAATATCCTTTTTAAAGTTTTATTTATTTACTTATTTAGAGGTCAAGCCGGGGAGGGGCAAATAGAGAAGAAGAGAGAATTCCACGCAGGCTCTGGGCTCAGTGCAGAGCCTAACACAGGGTTCCAGCTCACGAACCACAAACCTGAGCTGAAATCAAAAGTTGGACACTTAACCGACTGAGCCATCCAGGTGCCCCAAGAGAATATCCTTAATGAAAGCATAAGCAAACCACAGAGGAACTGATACTTTTCCTACTTTGGTATACACACTGTTAATGATGATCCCACCCCTGCTGTATTTTGTTTGCAATATTAGCTACTGATAGCATAAAGCATCATGATTACCAAAGATATTTATAAGTCAGATTGTTATCAATGACCGTATTTTAATTGAGATATAATTGACATGCAACCTTGTATCACTTTTAGGTATACAAATAATGATTTGATATAGGTATATTTTGCAAAATGATTACCACCATAGGTTTAGGGAATATCCATCACCACACTGTTACAAATTTTTGTCTTGTGATGAGAACTTTTTAAGATTTACTCTCCAGGCAACCTGTATATATGTCTATTTATTTATTTTGAGAAAGAGAGAGAGAGCACAAGCAGGAAGGGGCAGCAAGAAAGGGAGAGAGAGAATTGCAAGCAGGCTCTATGCTGTGAGTGTGGAGACTGACATGGGGCTCCATCTCACAAACCATGAGATCATGACCTGATCCTAAACCAAGAGTTGGATGCTCCACCAACTGAGCCACCCAGGTGTGTCCAGAATCAGTATTTCTATTAATAGCCTCTTCCACTGTCAATCTTAGCATCAGTGACTATAAAGTCAAATGCCACAACTCTTATGGTAATCATAACCATCACTTATATTTTGCAACCATTTAAAATCTCAAATGAACACAATAGCTTGGTGGTTTAGATGATATAAGTGACAGAATCCCAAACAATATAAAAACATTGCAATCTAGAAATAGAAAAGTAGGGGCACCTGGGTGGCTCAGTTGGTTAAGCGTCCGACTTTGGCTCAGGTCATGATCCCATGGCTCGTGCGTTGGAGCCTGGCGTCAGGCTCTGTGAGGACAGCTCAGAGCCTGGAGCCTGCTTCAGATTCTGTGACTCTCTCTCTCTGCCCCTCCCCTGCTCATGCTCTGTCTCTCTCTCTCAAAAATAAATAAACATTAAGAAGCATTAAAAAAAATTCTCTTTTTCCCTTTCTTCGACCCCTCCCCTGCTCACACTGCCTCTCTCTCAAAAAAAAAAAGTATAGTAAAATATATCTAATTAATAAGTTAAATATCATAGATTATAAGAACATAAAGAAAAATTTTCCAAATTTAGCTTAGTGTAATAAAAAGACAAATAGAGTCATAAAATTAAAGTCTTTACGTTAGACACCTAAAACTCATATAACTCTATATGTCAATTATGCCCAATAAAAAAATTAAAGTCTTTCATGTGAGCCTTCTTTAGAGGTTCACAGCTAGTATGTTCACTTGCTATTCTGACTTTACTAGCTCATAGGGTTGTGTGAGAAGCAAATGAATCACTTCCATAAACTATTTTATAATACCTTATACTTTTCCATCTCTTCCAAGATCTCAAATTCTGCAATCACTTTTGACCACAATATTCCATATTTCCAGCAAGCTAAAATCTACTGATTCCTAATTTTTATGTCAACTTTATAGAGAGTTCCTCTTACGCATTTTTACCAGCCTTCTTGTGTTGTTGTTGTTTCTTTTTTTTTTAATTTTAGTGAGCTCTTTACCAAGTGATGCAAGATGCAAAGGTGCTGAAGCAAAAGGAACACTAAAATAATAGTGCAACCATTACTCTTCTAGTTCTTGCCACCCTCATAGTCTTCCATATCTGTCTTGACTTTATATTACTTAAATATATGTTTTCTCCATTCTTTTTTTTTTGAAAAATACAAGAAAGTCAGCTAATTATAATGACTAATATAATATGCATTTTATTATATACAATACGTTTGATTATATAAAATAAATCATTGTTATGATTTCTCAGGGCTACTTAGAAATTCCGTTTTATCCTAAAGTAACTTTCCTGTAGTTTGGAGGAAGATGGCAGCAAAGTAGGAGGACCCTAGGCTCACCTTGATCCCTGAATACAGCTAGATAACTACCAAATCATGCTAACTACCCCAGAAAATGACCTGAAGACCGACAGAGCAAACTCTACAACCAAAGGCAGAGAAGAGGCCTCATCAATGAAGGTAGAAAGTGCAGAGACATGGGAGAAATCAATTGTAGCCACTGTGGTGGGAAGGGAGAGCAGTCACAGAGAAGTGGGAGAGACAGAGTAGCACACAGGTGTGTGCACAGGAAAGACAATTCCCCATAACAATTGGCTTGGAAGGCAAGAGTGGCTGAATTTCAGGAGTTCTTGCAACCAGCAGGGCTGAGAGCCTGGAGTTTTAAAGGTCAGTGGGCTTGCCTCAGGGAGAACCCAGAGGGCACTGCACTGCTCTTATGGAGAGGGGAGGGCACACAGCCTGGGGCCGTATAGCATGGAAACAGCAATCTGAAGAGTGCCTGGGGCACACAGCGTGGAGGTCATTTGCTCTTCTTGGAGTGTGTCCCAGAGAAGCAGCATTCAAGGAGAGACCCCTTCAGGAGCAAAGGGACTAGCTGGCACCATTTCCTTTTCCTGCTCCTCTGCACAAGCACAGAGCCACCTGTGGAAACCAGTGCAGTGTCCACACTTGCTACCTAACTTCCATACACCAAGCCCCTCTCCCCAGTCCAACTCCCCTGCTCGGTGGAACCACCCCTCACAGTTACACTTGTCTCTGTCCCAATGTGGAAGGCCCCTCTCTCAGAAGACTGGCTGAAACACCTTTCCATACTGTGCCTTTCAACCCTGGAGTTTCGCAGAGCCTCAGTTCTGGCAACAGTGGCAATAGGTCTCCAGCAATAAGCAAAGAGAAACTCTGCAGATGACTGGTCTGAAGGATAAAGTGGCAAGGACATAACAGCAGGGTGCACACAGCACACATTCGAGACACTCCCTAAAGCAACAGGCCCTGAGAGACAGAGAACATCATACTGCAGGGCAATAGAGGACCTCTTCTTCATAAAGCCATTATCTTTATTAGCAGGAGACTAGCTGATTTTTCTAACTCACAGAAGTAGGAAGAGACTTAGATAAAATCAGTAGACAGAGGAATCTGTCCCAAATGAAAAAACAGAACAAAGCTGTGGCCAGAGATTTAAGTGAAACAGATATAAGGAACATGCCTGATAGAGAATTTAAAGTAATGTTCATAAAGATACTCGATGGGCTTGAGAAAAAGAGTAAAAGGCATCAGTGAAACCATTAACACAGAAATAAGGAATAACAGCAGAGATAAAGGGCTCAATAAGTGAAATCAGAATTAATGATGGAATGAACAGCAGGCTGGAAGAAGCAAAGGAATGAATCAGTAACCTAGAAGAGAGTGATGGAAAGTAACCAAGCTGAACAAAAGAGAGGAAAAAGAATTATGCAAAATGAGAATAGACTTAGAGAATTCAGTGACTCCAACAAATATAATAACATTTATACTGTAGGAGTCCCGAATGAAGAGAAAGGGGGCAGAAAATTTATCTGTAGAAGTAATAGCTGAAAATTTCCCTAATCTGGGGAAGGAAGCAGATATCCAAATCGAGGAGGCACAGAAAGAACACACAACAAAATCAACAAAAGCAGGTCTACACCAAGACATTGTAATTAAAATGGCAAAATGTAGTGATTAAGAAAACTCCTTAAAAGCAGAAAGAAAAAGGAAGACAGTTACCTGCAAGGAAAATCTCCTAAGGCTACAAGCATATTTTTCAACAGAAACTTTCCAAGCCAGAAGAGACTAGCATGATATATTCAAAGTGCTGAATGGGAAAAATCTGAAGCCAAGAATACTCTACCCAGCAAGGCTGTAATTCAGAATAGAAGGAGAGATAAGTAGTTTCCCAGACAAATAAAAACTAAAGGAGTTCATGATCACGAAACCAGCGTTGCAAGAAATACTAAAGGGGACACTGTCAGTGGAAACGAAAGACCAAAAATGACAGTATGAAAGTAGGAAACACAAAAGCAGTAAAAATGAATATTTCTATAAAAATACAGTCAAGGAACTCACAAAATGAAAAGGATGCAAAATATAATGCCATGTACCTTAAACATGGGTTCAAACTTAAATGGCCATCAACTTAATAAAGGCTGCTATATGCGGGAGATGTTACATATAAACCTACTAGTAACCACAAATCAAAAACCACTAAGAAATATGCAAAGAATAAAGAGAAAGAAATCCAAATACATCACTAAAGAAAACCAGCAAACCATGAAAGAGACCAAGAGAAGAAAGGATCAGAGAAAATCTTCAGAAATAACCACAAACAAGTAATAAAATGGCAATAAGCACGTATCTATCAATAATCATTTTGAATATAATGAACTAAATGCTCCAATCAAAAGATACTGGGTGACAGAATGGATAAAGAAAACAAGGCCCATCTATATGCTGCCGACAAGAGAGTCGTTTTAGAGCTAAAGATACCTGCCTATTTAAAGTGAGGGGATGGAGAAATATTTAACATGCAAATGGATGTCAAAAAAAAAAAAAATAGAACAGCAATACCTCCATTGGACAAACAAGACCTTAAAAAAAGACTGTAACAAGAGACAAAGAAGGGCACAATATAATAGTAAAGGGGACAAGCCAACAAGAAGATATAACAACATAAATCCAATATTTATGCACCCAATATGAAAGCACCTAAATACATAAATCAGTTAATAACAAACATAAAGGAAATAATTGACAATAATACAATAATAGTATTGTATGGGACTTTAACACCCCATTCACATCTATGGACAGTTCATCTAAAAAGAAAATCAACAAGGAAACAATGGCTTTGAATGACACATTGGATGGACCCTATAGATTTAACAGAAATATGTAGAACATTCCACCCTAAAATTGCAGAATCCACATTCTTTTCAAGTGCACATGGAATATTCTCCAGAATAGATCACATATTAGTCCACAAAACAAGTCTCAACAAATTCAAGAAGACTGAAGTCATACAATGCATCTTTTCTGAACATAACTCCATGAAACTATAAATCAATCACAAGAAAAAATCTGGAAAGACAAAAATACATGGAGTTTAAACAACATGCTACTAAGCAATGAATAGGGCAATCGGGAAATAAAAGAAGAAACAAAAAGAACATGGAAACAAATGAAAATGAAAACATAACAGTCTAAAACCTTTGGGATGCTGAAAAAGCAATTCTAAGAGGGAAGTTTATAGCAACACAGGTCTACCTCCTGAGGCAAGAAAAATCTGAAATAAACAACTTAATCTTACACCTAAAGGAGCTAGAAAAAGAACAACAAAAAAAAGCTAAAACCATCAGAAGTAAGGAAATAAGAGAGATTAGAACAGAAATAAATGATATAGAATGTAAAAAACTCAATAGAACGCATCAATGAAACTGGAAGCTGGTTCTTTGAAAAAAGAAATCAATAAAACTGATAAACCTCTAGCAAGATTTATCAAGAAAAAAAGACAAAGGATCTAAATAAATAAAATTACAAATTAGAAAGAAGAAATAACAATCAACACTACAGAAATACAAATAATTATAAGTGAGTATTATGAAAAACTATATGCCAACAAATTGGACAAGCTAGATGAAATGGATAAATTCCTAGGGACCTATAAACTACCAAAACTGAAACAGGAAGAAATAGAAAATTTGAACAGATCAATTGCCAGCAATGAAATTGCACCAGTAATTAAAAAAAAAAAAAATTCTAATAAAAAGAGTCCATGACCAGATGGCTTCATTGGCAAATTCTACTGAACACTTTAAATAAGAGTTAACACCTACTCTTCTCAAACTATTCCAAAAAATAGAAAAGGAAGGAAAACTTTTAAATCCATTCTATGAGATCAGCATTAACCTGATAACAAAACCAGATAAAGACACCACAAAAA